>NC_041726.1:280979-308479 GCF_900700375.1 Denticeps clupeoides | reverse complement strand
AAGCCTTCTTAGCTTCCGAGATCAGACGAGACCGGGCGTTCTTGGGCTGGTATGGCCGTGAGCAATGTCTACTTGAAAATCTTGGACTTTAAACAACCTAGGCTTGAAAACATATCACAGAGTGAAAATACCTCTTAACTTACTTTAGAAAAAAACTAACAAAGTGATGCAAAAAAACTTCATTTTAAAAAGTTTTTCAACAGTTAAAGCTTACAGCACCTGGTATTCCCAGGAGGTCTCTCATCCAAGTACTAACCAGGGCCAAGCCTTCTTAGCTTCCGAGATGAGACGAGACCGGGCGTTCTTGGGCTGGTATGGCCGTGAGCAATGTCTACTTGAAAATCTTGGACTTTAAACAACCTAGGCTTGAAAACATATCACAGAGTGAAAATACCTCTTAACTTACTTTAGAAAAAAATTAACAAAGCGATGCAAAAAAACTTCATTTTAAAAAGTTTTTCAACAGTTAAAGCTAACAGCACCTGGTATTCCCAGGAGGTCTCCCATCCAAGTACTAACCAGGGCCAAGCCTTCTTAGCTTCCGAGATCAGATGAGACCGGGCGTTCTTGAGCTGGTATTGCCGTGAGCAATGTCTACTTGAAAATCTTGGACTTTAAACAACCTAGGCTTGAAAACATATCACAGAGTGAAAATACCTCTTAACTTACTTTAGAAAAAAAAGTAACAAAGCGATGCAAAAAAACTTCATTTTAAAAAGTTTTTTAAACAGTTAAAGCTTACAGCACCTGGTAATCCCAGGAGGTCTCCCATCCAAGTACTAAGCAGGGCCAAGCCTTCTTAGCTTCCGAGATCAGACAAGACCGGGCATTCTTTGGCTGGTATGGCCGTAAGCAATCTCTGCTTGAAAATCTTGGACTTTAAACAACCTAGGCTTGAAAACATATCACAGAGTGAATATACATCTTAACTTACTTTAGAAAAAAACTAACAAAGCGATGCAAAAAAACTTCATTTTAAAAAGTTTTTCAACAGTTAAAGCTTATAGCACCTGGTATTCCCAGGAGGTCTCCCATCCAAGTACTAACCAGGCCCAAGCCTTCTTAGCTTCCGAGATCAGACGAGACCGGGCGTTCTTGGGCTGGTATGGCCGGAAGCAATCGCTTCTTGAAAATCTTGGACTTTAAACAACCTAGGCTTGAAAACATATCACAGAGTGAAAATACCTCTTAACTTACTTTAGAAAAAAACTAACAAAGCGACGCAAAAAAACTTCATTTTAAAAAGTTTTTCAACAGTTAAAGCTTACAGCACCTGGTATTCCCAGGAGGTCGCCTTTCCAAGTACTAACCAGGCCCAAGCCTTCTTAGCTTCCAAGATCAGACTAGACCGGGCGTTCTTGGGCTGGTATGGCCGTAAGCAATCTCTGTTTGAAAATCTTGGACTTTAAACAACCTAGGCTTGAAAACATATCACAGAGTGAAAATACCTCTTAACTTAATTTAGAAAAAAACTAACAAAGCGATGCAAAAAAACTTCATTTTAAAAAGTTTTTCAACAGTTAAAGCTTACTGCACCTGGTATTCCCAGGAGGTCTCCCATCCAAGTACTAACCAGGCCCAAGCCTTCTTAGCTTCCGAGATCAGACGAGACCGGGCGTTCTTGGGCTGGTATGGCCGTATGCAATCTCTACTTGAAAATCTTGGACTTTAAACAACCTAGGCTTGAAAACATATCACAGAGTGAAAATACCTCTTAACTTACTTTAGAAAAAAACTAACAAAGCGATGCAAAAAAAACTTCATTTTAAAAAGTTTTTCAACAGTTAAAGCTTACAGCACCTGGTATTCCCAGGAGGTCTCCCATCCAAGTATTAATCAGGCCCAAGCCTTCTTAGCTTCCGAGATCAGACGAGACCGGGCGTTCTTGGGCTGGTATGGCCGTAAGCACTATCTACTTGAAAATCTTGGACTTTAAACAACCTAGGCTTGAAAACATATCACAGAGTGAAAATATCTCTTAACTTACTTTAGAGAAAAATTAACAAAGCGATGCAAAAAAACTTCATTTTAAAAAGTTTTTCAACAGTTAAAGCTTACAGCACCTGGTATTCCCAGGAGGTCTCCCATCCAAGTATTAACCAGGGCCAAGCCTTCTTAGCTTCCGAGATCAGACGAGACCGGGCGTTCTTGGGCTGGTATGGCCGTAAGCAATCTTTGCTTGAAAATCTTGGACTTTAAACAACCTAGGCTTAAAAACATATCACAGAGTGAAAATACCTCTTAACTTACTTTAGAAAAAAATTAACAAAGCGATGCAAAAAAACTTCATTTTAAAAAGTTTTTCAACAGTTTAAGCTTACAGCACCTGGTATTCCCAGAGGGTCTCCCATCCAAGTACTAACCAGGGCCAAGCCTTCTTAGCTTCCGAGATCAGACGAGACCGGGCGTTCTTAGGCTGGTATGGCCGTAAGCAATATGTACTTGAAAATCTTGGACTTTAAACAACCTAGGCTTGAAAACATATCACAGAGTGAAAATACCTCTTAACTTACTTTAGAAAAAAACTAACAAAGCGATGCAAAAAAACTTCATTTTAAAAAGTTTTTCAACAGTTAAAGCTTACAGCACCTGGTATTCCCAGGAGGTCTCCCATCCAAGTAACTAACCAGGGCCAAGCCTTCTTAGCTTCCGAGATCAGATGAGACCGGGCGTTCTTGGGCTGGTATGGCCGTAAGCAATGTATACTTGAAAATCTTGGACTTTAAACAACCTAGGCTTGAAAACTTATCACAGAGTGAAAATACCTCTTAACTTACTTTAGAAAAAAACTAAACAAAGGCGATGCAAAAAAACTTCATTTTAAAAAGTTTTTCAACAGTTAAAGCTTACAGCACCTGGTATTCCCAGGAGGTCTCCCATCCAAGTACTAACCAGGCCCAAGCCTTCTTAGCTTCCGAGATCAGACGAGACCGGGCGTTCTTTGGCTGGTATTGCCGTAAGCAATCTCTGCTTTAAAATCTTGGACTTTAAACAACCTAGGCTTGAAAACTTATCACAGAGTGAAAATACCTCTTAACTTACTTTAGAAAAAAACTAACAAAGCAATGCAAAAAAACTTCATTTTAAAAAGTTTTTCAACAGTTAAAGCTTACAGCACCTGGTATTCCCAGGAGGTCTCCCATCCAAGTACTAACCAGGCCCAAGCCTTCTTAGCTTCCGAGATATAACGAGACCGGGCGTTCTTTGGCTGGTATTGCCGTAAGCAATGTCTACTTGAAAATCTTGGACTTTAAACAACCTAGGCTTGAAAACATATCACAGAGTGAAAATACCTCTTAACTTACTTTAGAAAAAAACTAACAAAGCGATGCAAAAAAACTTCATTTTAAAAAGTTTTTCAACAGTTAAAGCTTACAGCACCTGGTATTCCCAGGAGGTCTCCCATCCATATACTAACCAGGGCCAAGCCTTCTTAGCTTCCGAGATAAGACGAGACCGGGCGTTCTTGGGCTGGCATGGCCGTAAGCAATGTCTACTTGAAAATCTTGGACTTTAAACAACCTAGGCTTGAAAACATATCACAGAGTGAAAATACCTCTTAACTTACTTTAGAAAAAAATTAACAAAGCGATGCAAAAAAAATTCATTTTAAAAAGTTTTTCAACAGTTAAAGCTTACAGCACCTGGTATTCCCAGAAGGTCTCCCATCCAAGTACTAACCAGGGCCAAGCCTTCTTAGCTTCAGAGATCAGACGAGACCGGGCGTTCTTGGGCTGGTATGGCCGTAAGCAATCTCTGCTTGAAAATCTTGGACTTTAAACAACCTAGGCTTGAAAACATATCACAGAGTGAAAATACCTCTTAACTTACTTTAGAAAAAAACTAACAAAGCGATGCAAAAAAACTTCATTTTAAAAAGTTTTTCAACAGTTAAAGCTTACAGCACCTGGTATTCCCAGAAGGTCTCCCATCCAAGTACTAACCAGGGCCAAGCCTTCTTAGCTTCCGAGATCAGACGAGACCGGGCGTTCTTGGGCTGGTATGGCCGTAAGCAATCTCTGCTTGAAAATCTTGGACTTTAAACAACCTAGGCTTGAAAACATATCACAGAGTGAAAATACATCTTAACTTACTTTAGAAAAAAAAATAACAAAGCCATGCAAAAAAAACTTCATTTTAAAAAGTTTTTCAACAGTTAAAGCTGGTATTCCCAGGAGGTCTCCCATCCAAGTACTAACCAGGGCCAAGCCTTCTTAGCTTCCGAGATCAAACGAGACCGGGCGTTCTTGGGCTGGTATGGCCGTAAGCAATGTCTACTTGAAAATGTTGGAATTTAAACAACCTAGGCTTGAAAACATATCACAGAGTAAAAATACCTCTTAACTTACTTTAGAAAAAAACAACAAAGGGATGCAAAAAAACTTCATTTTAAAAAGTTTTTCAACAGTTAAAGCTTACAGCACCTGGTATTCCCAGGAGGTCTCCCATCCAAGTACTAACCAGGCCCAAGCCTTCTTAGCTTCCGAGATCAGACGAGACCGGGTGTTCTTGGGCTGGTATGGCCGTAAGCAATCTCTGCTTGAAAATCTTGGACTTTAAACAACCTAGGCTTGAAAACATATCACAGAGTGAAAATACCTCTTAACTTACTTTAGAAAAAAACTAACAAAGCGATGCAAAAAAACTTCATTTTAAAAAGTTTTTCAACAGTTAAAGCTTACAGCACCTGGTATTCCCAGGAGGTCTCCCATCCAAGTATTAATCAGGCCCAAGCCTTCTTAGCTTCCGAGATCAGACGAGACCGGGCGTTCTTGGGCTGGTATGGCCGTAAGCACTATCTACTTGAAAATCTTGGACTTTAAACAACCTAGGCTTGAAAACATATCACAGAGTGAAAATACCTCTTAACATACTTTAGAAAAAAACTAACAAAGCGATGCAAAAAAACTTCATTTTAAAAAGTTTTTCAACAGTTAAAGGTTACAGCACCTGGTATTCCCAGGAGGTCTCCCATCCAAATACTAACCAGGCCCAAGCCTTCTTAGCTTCCGAGATCAGACGAGACCGGGCGTTCTTGGGCTGGTATGGCCGTAAGCAATGTCTACTTGAAAATCTTGGACTTTAAACAACCTAGGCTTGAAAACATATCACAGAGTGAAAATACCTCTTAACTTTTAAAAAAAACTAACAAAGCGATGCAAAAAAACTTCATTTTAAAAAGTTTTTATACAGTTAAAGCTTACAGCACCTGGTATTCTCAGGAGGTCTCCCATCCAAGTACTAACCAGGCCCAAGCCTTCTTAGCTTTCGAGATCAGACGAGACCGGGCGTTCTTGGGCTGGTATGGCCGTAAGCAATGTCTACTTGAAAATCTTGGACTTTAAACAACCTAGGCTTGAAAACATATCACAGAGTGAAAATACCTCTTAACTTACTTTAGAAAAAAACCAACAAAGCGATGCAAAAAAAATTCATTTTAAAAAGTTTTTCAACAGTTAAAGCTTACAGCACCTGGTATTCCCAGGAGGTCTCCCATCCAAGTACTAACCAGGCCCAAGCCTTCCTAGCTTCCAAGATCAGACGAGACCGGGCGTTCTTGGGCTGGTATGGCTGTAAGCAATCTCTGTTTGAAAATCTTGGACTTTAAACAACCTAGGCTTGAAAACATATCACAGAGTGAAAATACCTCTTAACTTACTTTAGAAAAAAACTAAAAAGCGATGCAAAAAAACTTCATTTAAAAAAGTTTTTCAACAGTTAAAGCTTACAGCACCTGGTATTCCCAGGACGTCTCCAATCCAAGTACTAACCAGGGCCAAGCCTTCTTAGCTTCCGAGATCAGACGAGACCGGGCGTTCTTGGGCTGGTATGGCCGTAAGCAATCTCTGCTTGAAAATCTTGGACTTTTAACAACCTAGACATGAAAACATATCACAGAGTGAAAATACCTCTTAACTTACTTTAGAAAAAAACTAACAAAGCGATGCAATAAAACTTCATTTTAAAAAGTTTTTCAACAGTTAAAGCACCTGGTATTCCCAGGAGGTCTCCCATCCAAGTACTAACCAGGCCCAAGCCTTCTTAGCTTCCGAGATCAGACGAGACCGGGCGTTCTTGGGCTGGTATGGCCGTAAGCAATGTCTACTTGAAAATCTTGGACTTTATACAACCTAGGCTTGAAAACATATCACAGAGTGAAAATACCTCTTAACTTACTTTAGAAAAAAACTAAAAAAGCGATGTAAAAAAACTTCATTTTAAAAAGTTTTTCAACAGTTAAAGCTTACAGCACCTGGTATTCCCAGGAGGTCTCCCATCCAAGTACTAACCAGGCCCAAGCCTTCCTAGCTTCCAAGATCAGACGAGACCGGGCGTTCTTGGGCTGGTATGGCTGTAAGCAATCTCTTTTTGAAAATCTTGGACTTTAAACAACTGTTAGGTTTATCTGTCAGTATAACATTTACTAAACAAAGAGAAGAAAGACACAAAGCATTTGAGTCCGTTTTACTTGCAAGGAGAGCGAATGGAAGTCACGCCTTACAACAGGCTTCCAAAAGCTCTGGCGTCCTTCATCGCATCTCCTTCTTTTATTTGGTAGGTTCATTAGGGTTCACATAAAATCACACCATATTAGTTAATAATTGTGTATTACACGTAGTCTTATGCATTGATCTTTGGTCGAGTCATGGTGACATGGTGACATGTTCATCTTCGTCTGTAGATTCTTCAGGTGATTGGACTCTGGTTCATCATGGTCTGCTTGTTGTTGGTCCTCAGGTCGCGGTCATGCAGTCCTGCAAACTTAAAACCTTTGCTTTGAGGTTTGTTAATGATTAAGAGTTGTCAGTAATATTCCAAGGATTAATACATATTCGTGCTTAAAGGATATGAATAAAAGAAGTAATTACATGATAACATATATACATTTTTCCAACATTTCCCTCCTGTTTATCATGTTATTTACTCTTTTGTTAGCTTCCCTAATAATCTCTTCCTTTAGGATTTTCAACTATTAGTTCATACAATGAGAAATACATTTACACACAAAAGGTCAGTCGTCTTTTTCTTGTAGAGGACTCTCTTGAAAAAGTTGAGTTAGCTTGAAGTCACTAAAATCATAGCTCCCGTAAAATTCTTCATTTTCCAAAAGTGGGTACGCCTGTGTAGGCTCAACATCCCTTGGTGATAAGGCGGTAGTGATGAGACGGTTCACAAGACTGCGTAGACAGGGAATACAACAACATCCACACAATGTCAGAATTGCTGCAAATACAGCCATTGAAACTAAAACAGATTGAACTAGAGCTCTGTATTTCCCAAATACTTTCATCCAGGAATCCCACATGGTCGTTTCCACTCCCGAATGCTCCTTCATCTTCCGGTTGAGGGTGCGTAGGCCGTCAATGGCCATTGTCAGACTGCCTCCTGCAGCTGTGTTGTTTGGTATGAAAGAACAACATTGCTCTCCAAACATTCCACAAACCCCATTTTTTTCCGCTAGGAGCATATCAAGAGCAATCCTGTTCTGAAAAGTCATGAGGGAGGTAGTAGATAATTGCTCATGCACGGCCTCAAAACCGTCTTGTGTCCAATTACCTAATTTCTGTACATTGTAATGGATGTAATTGATTCTGTCCACGTTCTTGTTAATCGTACACCACCAACACAAGGCTGATTCAAATCCTGCTGCTACTTGATTTGCCAACTTATATTCATCAGGAACCCCCCTGGGAACCCCAATTGCGTCTATGTACGTTGGGTCAGTTAACTTCTCCCAGGGTGCAAGTGATCGCTTTGTTCTGTGCCAATCTGCAGGTACCAAGCTATCCAATTTCGTTAAAAGGTCACTTATAGTGGTTGGAAATATTGAGACAGGTAGTAAAAGGGTTACTAATGCACACAGTCCTTTGGTGTCTGAGGGCAATCGATCGTATAACTTATTTTCCCCACACCACCACCATATGTCGCTTCGAGATTGTGGGGTAAAGATAGGCCCAACAGGTATTATTGTAAGACACCAATCTCTTGGTGTCCCTTCCCCGAGTAGTTCCTTTCTTCCCGTTATATTAATACATGTAAAATTTCCTTGTGCTACTTTACTGGAGAAAACAGGTTTCCAACTTTCTGGTCCTGTTAGAGGATATGTTAAATCCCACTTTTTGCAACGATTGTCTGGATATGTTTTGTTCATTACTTCTACAACACATTCATCCGTTATAACTGCGGGTATTACTTGTAATAATGGTCGTGGTCCCAAGCAAACTACACAGTCTTGTTGAGTGGCATTAGCTGCTTGTTCTGCTAGGAGAAGCCAATTATTGTATTTACCAGTTATTCCTGTTGTTACTCTAAACCACTCATCAGAAGGTTGACTTTCATCCAATACTCTAACTAGTATACCTTTGTCACTTAAATTTTGGATTGTTTCAGTTTTATTTGATTTAGGTTCTAGTAGTTGACATATTCGAAATGGAAAATAAGGTGGATTAGTAGTATAAGGCCATAAAAGAAATACCCAACATTTTTCTCCTCTCTCTTGTTGATCGGTATGGTACATTTCAGGGGTGTTTGGTGGCCACAAGTCCAATTTGGTAAGATTGATGTATATTTCAAATGCAAGACCTTGAGTGGAGGGATTGGTCATCACAAAAGAGATTATTTGTCTATGGTGTATCGCAGCAGGGTTAGTAGTCCACGTTTTCCAATCAAAACCCACTGGGTCCGCTACCAAAGAGTCCCACTTTAATTTATTAGTTATATACCATGGATATGGTAGATAATTGCTCGCTTTGTGTCCCTTATGGTTAAGGACAGTAATTGGTATTGTGGCCACCGAAACAGTATTAGCTCTTACACACACTGTTGGTATAGTACGAAGGTGTAATGCTTCTATCCCATTGCCAGTATCATTGCATCGGTCGGAGTCAAATATGTGTCTGGACGTTCCTTTTGGTGCAGCTCTCGCCCTCCTGGGTATAGCCCCCTGTTGTTTCTCTATACCTTTTTTCCACATTACCACCCATACTGTTGCTATGAACATTACACAAAGTATTATCAAGCCCGTTCTTTGACATGGTTTATAGCCCTTATAATTCATTTCTGCCAACCTTTTCCCCTTACTGCCTCTTCTAGGATTGGTGTCTGTAAAGTGTTCTTCACTGACTTTCGGGTCTACCCAGATTCTATACATCTGAGTCCACCCTATTATCAGACTTTTGCTCACCTTTCCCGTCGGCAGGGTTTGCAGAAATGACCTTTTTACAATGTGACTGATGTATCCAAGTACCCCTCTCTGTTATTTTAACAGCCGTCGGTGTCGTCAGGATCACTTGGTAGGGCCCTTCCCACTTCGGTGAGTGCCAATGCTTCCGTTTTATGCTCTTTACTAGCACCCAGTCTCCGGGCTCCACCTGTAGGGGTTCCTGCTGAGAAATAGGGAGTTTGTCATCAGGAGTACTTTGTTTCTGTGTTTCTAACATTTTTCTCATGTAGTCCACTAGTGTCATGTCTTCCTCTGTTTCCCATTGGTTTTGAAAGTAAGGTAATCTATATGGTCTTCCAAACAGGGTTTCATAAGGGGTTAAACCAGTTGTGCTAGTAATATTGATGTATAGTTTTACTAACTCTAAACATTGTGTCCATGGTCGATGTGTTTCTTCCATACACTTTTTTAGTCTATTTTTTATAGTTCCATTCATTCGTTCCACTAATCCTGCACTCTGTGGATGATAACTACAGTGATTTTTCAAATTAATGTAAAACATTTTTCCTATATTAGTTACCATCTGATTTACAAAATGAGTCCCGTTATCGCTGTATATTTTTTCAGGTATTCCATAGCGTGGAATAATATCTTTACATAAGGCTTTTGCTACTGTCAATGCATCTGGATGTTTGGTTGGAAATAGTTCTATCCATTTAGAGAATGCATCTATAATGACTAAACAGTATTCCTTTCCTTCACTTTTACTGAGTTGGATAAAATCCATGTGTATTGTTTGGAATGGGTATTGTGGTTTTGGAAACTGCCCACGTTTTGGTCTTAAATTACCTTGGCTGTTATGTTTAGCACAGATCAAACATGCTCTACAAAAGTTTTTTGAATATAGGTTAAACCCATATGTGGTGAAATTTTTTTGTACCAGTCCTACCATCCCTCCTGTTGAGACATGTGATTGCCCATGGCTCAATATTGCAGCCCATTTATACATATTCTTTGGTAGGATTGGTTTCCCCCGGGGTCACACATAAATTTTGTTTTGTTTTGTAGCCCCATGCTTTATCCATGTGTCTATCTCATGTGGTGTGCTTTGTTGTTGCATGTCAATGAGAATGTCAGAAGTTATCAGTTGGTCTTGGTCTGTAAACAAAACTTGTATACTTTGTTCAGCGGCTTGTTTCGCTATGTGGTCAGCGAAGGCATTACCGAGTGAAATTGTGTCTTTGGAATTTGTGTGTGCTGCACATTTACATACAGCTAATGTAGCAGGTAGATGGACAGCTTTTAACAATTCTTTTAGTAATTGAGCGTGAGTCACTGGTTTCCCAGTAGATGTGACCATTCCTCGGTTATGCCAATACTGAGCAAATGTGTGAACTGTAGCAAATGCATATCGACTGTCAGTATAAATGGTGACATCTTTCCCTTTCATTAATTTACATGCCTCAGTCAGAGCGACAATCTCGGCAGCTTGTGCTGAAAAAGTTGATGGCAAGTGTCCAGCTTTAAGTACGGTGTCTATTGTTACTACAGCATAACCCGTTAGTGTTTTACCCAAATCATTTTTCCTTGAAGAGCCATCAACGAACACTACCTCTCCCTGAGACAAAGGTTGGTCGCTTAAATCTAACCTAGATTTAGCTGTGTGTTCTGCTAGTGCTTGGCAGTCGTGTTGCTCTCCATCATCAGGTAAGGGTAGCAATGTGGCTGGGTTCAATGTGGTGCATCGTTCGATGGTGAGGTGTGGCTGTGACAGCAGCGTGGCCATGCAGGAGAGGTGCCTTGCAGGTGATAAAAAGATCATGTTAGTTTGCAGTAGTAAAGCCGCTACTGCGTGTGGGACCTTAAGGGTCAATGGGTGGAATAGAACTATTCCGGCACTGACTTCTACTGCCATTGACGCTGCTATCACCGCTCTCACACAATGTGGTAATGCGCAAGCTACATTATCTAATTTGGAAGAAAAATAAGCTATTGGTCTCAATTTATCTCCATGTTGTTGACTTAAAACAGAAGTCATGTACTTGTCTTTGCAGTCCACCATCTGTATAAACGGTTTACTATAATTTGGCAAGGCTAAAGCTAAACTGGAGGTCAGTGCTTGTTTAATATCACAAAAAGCTTTCTCTGCATCTGACGTCCAGTTCAGTGGTGATGTCATTTTTAGGTCTTCAGAGTAAATTAAAGCTGTGAGTGGGGAAGTAATTTCCGCGTAGTTTGGAACCCAACTTCTACAATAATTGGTCAAGCCTAAGAATGACATCATTTGTTTCTTAGTAATTGGTTTTGGCGCCTGTAGGACTGCTGTTTTCCGTTCTTCTAGAATAGTTCTGCCACCTGCACTAAGGTGGTGGCCTAGATATTTGACCTGTGGTTTCCATAATTGTAGTTTGTTTTTACTGACTTTGTGCCCCTCCTGAGCTAGGTGTTTAAAAAGGGCCACAGTGTCTTCTTTGCATATTTCTAGACTCGGAGAAGCCACTAATATATCGTCAACATAGAGTAGTATTTGACTTCCCCCAGGTGGTTGAAATTTGGACATGCTAGCATGCATGGCTTGTGAATATATAGTAGGGCTTTCGCAGTAGCCCTGGGGAAGTCTAGTGTAGGTGTATCGTTTCCCCCTGAATGTGAAAGCAAACCAAAATTGGCTGTCTTTGTCTATGGGAATGGAGAAAAAGGCATTACTAATGTCAACCACAGTAAATATTTGTGCATCTGATCTTAAAGAATTCAGCAATGTGTGTGGGTCAGGAACACATGGAGCCCGTTGTGTTACTGCAGCATTTACTGCCTGCAGATCCTGTACCATCCTCCATCCCGTTGAAGGAGCTTGCTTTTTCACTGGGAATATTGGTGTGTTGCAGGGGGAATCGTCACATTCTATAATAACCCCTGCTCGTTGTAAATCATGTATTACTGGTGTTATGCCTTCTAGTGCATCAGGTTTAAGTGGATATTGTCGTATGCAGGGTCGATATTCTGTTTTGGGTCTGATTTGTACTGGCAATATTCCTTTTATCAGTCCAACATCAGACGGTCCTTGTGACCACAATGATTGAGGTACTTGAGCTAGTTGTGATTCATCTTCTTCAGTTAGTAGAAGATGTCACTGGTGTCCGGAGTCTATACGTACTCCAGCCTTGGTCTGTATTGTCCAATACAGCCATTTCCTAGTCAAGCCTGTGTGAGCGCTATGTTCCAATTGGTCGCCCATGTCTGTCCAATCCGTTGCACTGTCACCTTCTTGAACTATGTTACCCAACGACTTCCAACCCCTCTCCTTGTTTTTATACAATGAGATGTGAGGTGGGTACCATCCCCGGAGCATGGCTCTGAGTGGGGTGGGTAAGGTGACCTCTGCCACCACGTTACCTTGCCCGTCCGAGTAAACGCAAGAAATTGTTATGGTTGTTGGGGTGAGTTGTGACAGTTTCTTTTCATATGTTGGATCAGGCCCAGGAGTGTTTTTGTACCACATGGTGACGTGTAGTTCATCAGAGGGCATGGGTTCCACATCTGTCATGATTGGTTGACAGTGTCCCACTTGTCCTCCTACCTTTAGCAATTCAGTTCCCACCTTATGAGGTTCTTGGTCAGATATGTCGAGTGTGTAGTAAAAATTTGGAACGCGTCTTCCTTCTAGGGGGAAAAGGTCACCTCGTTGTAGCTCGGCTCTGCGTTTGATGACCAGTCTCCCCCCAGGAGTGGAGACGAGCGCCAAACCTAGATTGAGTAAGCCATCTCTTCCCAACAAATTAACAGGACATTCTGGCATAAAAAGGATGGACATTTTGCATGATATACCTTTAGGATCTCTTACCCAAACTGGTTTAGAAGCAGTGACTACAGTTTTACCCCCATTAGCTGATCGTACAATTACTACCTCATCACTTAGTTCACTATAGGGTATGTGTTCCTTACATGTAGTTCTGCATGCTCCAGAGTCACAGAGGAATGTGATTTCTTTCCCATTTACCATTAAGACTATTTCTAGTCTTTCTTGACTTAAAGAAAAAATTTCTTCCAAATTTAAATCCACATGAGTTTCATCCTCTGTGGACTTTGGACCATGCAGTTTCTGTTCCAGTCATGCTGTGTTATCTTTTGGCCCTGAACGACAGTCTTTGGCAATATGCCCAGGCTTCCCGCAAGACCAGCAGCCTGCTCCCCATTGGTTACGTGGTGTCCACCCTCGTCCCTGGATACCTCCTCTCCTTCCTACTCTGCCCTTTTGGAAGTGTCCTCTCTGTCTCCCTCTACCTCGGCTGTCCTGGTAAAATGTTTCCGCGTCAGTCCCGATACTTCCCCAAAAGGTGTCCGGTTTCTTTGTAAGTTTATCTTTTACTTTTTTAGTTCTTATTAATTTGTCGATGTGAACGGCGTGATCAATGTACTCATCCAAGCTCCTAGTGGGCATTCCTATCATATGTTTATCTACCCAACTGCGCACACAGTCTTTTGATCCATTATGCAAAGCATTTTTTAATTGCTGATGGTACACACCCCCATCAGCCCCGTCATCTCTAAGACCGCTATGCAGTTTAAAAACAGCTTCCATTCTTAGTTTATAATCCTCAAACTTCTCATTCTCCTCTTGTTTAACTCTCCCAATTTCAGTGTAATTTGCTCTCTTTCTGTACCTTTCCCGTATTCTTCCCAATAAGTCATTTGTTTTATTTCTCAATTCTGTGTCATCGTGTTTTAGAAGGTCTCCTGTAACCCTTAAAGGAGACCAGTTACCTTTTACATGGTGCCAATCGTGTCCCATTGCTTGCATATATATCTGCTGTACCTCTCTCCCATTTAAGTGATAAGAATGTCTTATTCCTTCCATATCTTCTTCGAATTTTTGCATATCCTCCTTATAGGAAGTGACGCCCTCCACCACTCTTTTTATATCGTCCTGCGTCCAGGTCCGATATACCAAGAGGGTTGTAGACTGTTCACCTGAGTCCACATTAGGGTTGGCCACCTCTATAAGGGGATATTGATTTGCTTCAGTTACTGCCAATTTTTGCGGTTCGGAGGAATTATCAAACACTTCACCCCATTTTTTAGACCAATTTTGTACTTTCCCCCGAGATCTAGTATTTGGCGTGGGAGTGCTACCGTTAGGGTCATAAGCAGGGGGATTTTCCAATTTGTCTAAATTAGGATATATATGTGGGATTGCAGGAGCAGAGGGAAGGTGCGGCAAATTCATCGCCCCTTCTGCTTCTGCTCCTTCTTTATAAGCTTCGCTCACCCCTCCCTTACGGCTCCCTCTGATTACTGACTCATCGTCCTCCGTGCGATGAAACAGAATGGTGTTATCAGTTTTTTCAACAGTGAGTCCCCCCTCCTCCTTGCTCTTTGCTCCAGCCTGCCTGCCTTTTCTCTCTCCCTCTTCTCTTTTCCCAGCTATTTTAATCCAATGCATTAAAGCTTCAACCCCTTCTTTCTTCATTTGCTTTTCCTTATTCTTACATCCCAGTTTAATGGCTCCCAGTAACTCTATTAAACTTTTTACCCTCAGTTGCCCGTCGAATTTATATTTCGTTATCCATTTATTTAACGGTTCGACGTAAGCCTTATTTACTTGCTCTACATACTTCCAGTCCTTACATTTTAGTTTCTCTTTTGGTTCAGGTTTACTGGACCCCTTACCCATTTTTAAGTAAAATTTCGACCAGTGTGTACGTCGTACCTAGGGTAACCTAAGACACTGGTAACTGATCACAGGACAGTGTATAAAAATTCCTCTCGTGGTGTTTTCCACTTCGACCCCAAATGCTTTGGGGTGGGAAAAACCTTGCGTTTGCTTCCACGAGAGGCCACTGTTTACCCCCTGTGAGTTTTATATGGAGTGTCAATCAAGTGACTTTCACTCCCTCTCATTCACACATTCACACCTGCGCGCACGCTCATACACCTGTATGAGTATTATTGAACGTTCTTTTTACAAGCAGAGGAGTCCGCTTCCCCACAGAATTTAACTGCCACCCGGCAGAGGAGTCTGCACCTCCCCACGGAACTTAAAAACTGCCCTTTTACCTGCCAGAGTCTAGAATACCCAGGGTTTTGCTTAAGTAACCTCTTGTTACCCCAGTTACCTCTTGTAACTTCTTATTATGTAACCTCTTGTTACCAAATCATTCATACCATTTTAAATAAGAGTCAACTTACCCCGTGTCTTCTCTCAATTTCAGGATCCCGTTCAACCTACGGATCCCAGCCGACAGTCGGTTTCTCCCAGTCCCAAAAAGGGTCTTTCTGACCGTGGCCACGGTTTTCCTGGTGATTTTCCGCTCCGTCTGCTGGTGATCTTTCGGTATCTTGGGATCCGGCTCGAAGGACCAATTAAATGTTAGGTTTATCTGTCAGTATAACATTTACTAAACAAAGAGAAGAAAGACACAAAGCATTTGAGTCCGTTTTACTTGCAAGGAGAGCGAATGGAAGTCACGCCTTACAACAGGCTTCCAAAAGCTCTGGCGTCCTTCATCGCATCTCCTTCTTTTATTTGGTAGGTTCATTAGGGTTCACATAAAATCACACCATATTAGTTAATAATTGTGTATTACACGTAGTCTTATGCATTGATCTTTGGTCGAGTCATGGTGACATGGTGACATGTTCATCTTCGTCTGTAGATTCTTCAGGTGATTGGACTCTGGTTCATCATGGTCTGCTTGTTGTTGGTCCTCAGGTCGCGGTCATGCAGTCCTGCAAACTTAAAACCTTTGCTTTGAGGTTTGTTAATGATTAAGAGTTGTCAGTAATATTCCAAGGATTAATACATATTCGTGCTTAAAGGATATGAATAAAAGAAGTAATTACATGATAACATATATACATTTTTCCAACAACAACCTAGGCTTGAAAACATATCACAGAGTGAAAATACCTCTTAACTTACTTTAGAAAAAAAAATAACAAAGCGATGCAAAAAAACTTCATTTTAAAAAGTTTTTTAACAGTTAAAGCTTACAGCACCTGGTATTCCCAGGAGGTCTCCCATCCAAGTACTATCCAGGCCCAAGCCTTTTTAGCTTCCAAGATCAGACGAGACCGGGCGTTCTTGGGCTGGTATGGCCGTAAGCAATGTCTACTTGAAAATCTTGGACTTTAAACAGGGGTGGTAGTAGCCTAGTGGGTAACACACTCGCCTATGAACCAGAAGACCCGGGTTCGAATCCCACTTACTACCATCGTGTCCCTGAGCAAGACACTTAACCCTAAGTTGCTCCAGGGAGACTGTCCCTGTAACTACTGATTGTAAGTCGCTCTGGATAAGGGCGTCTGATAAATGCTGTAAATGTAAATGTAAACAACCTAGGCTTGAAAACATATCACAGAGTGAAAATACCTCTTAACTTACTGTAGAAAAAAACGAACAAAGCGATGCAAAAAAACTTCATTTTAAAAAGTTTTTCAACAGTTAAAGCTTACAGCACCTGGTATTCCCAGGAGGTCTCCCATCCAAGTACTAACACGGCCCAAGCCTTCTTAGCTTCCAAGATCCAACGAGACCGGGCGTTCTTGGGCTGGTATGGCCGTAAGCAATGTCTACTTGAAAATCTTGGACTTTAAACAACCTAGGCTTGAAAACATATCACAGAGTGAAAATACCTCTTAACTTACTTTAGAAAAAAATTAACAAAGCGATGCAAAAAAACTTCATTTAAAAAAGTTTTTCAACAGTTAAGCTTACAGCACCTGGTATTCCCAGGAGGTCTCCCATCCAAGTACTAACCAGGCCCAAGCCTTCCTAGCTTCCGAGATCAGACGAGACCAGGCGTTCTTGGGCTGTTATGGCCATAAGCAATGTCTACTTAAAAATCTTGGACTTTAAACAACCTAGGCTTGAAAACATATCACAGAGTGAAAATACCTCTTAACTTACTTTAAAAAAAACTAACAAAGCGATGCAAAAAAACTTCATTTTAAAAAGTTTTTTTACAGTTAAAGCTTACAGCACCTGGTATTCCCAGGAGGTCTCCCATCCAAGTACTAACCAGGCCCAAGCCTTCTTAGCTTCCAAGATCAGACGAGACCGGGCGTTCTTGGGCTGGTATGGCCATAAGCAATCTCTGTTTGAAAATCTTGGACTTTAAACAACCTAAGCTTGAAAACATATCACAGAGTGAAAATACCTCTTAACTTACTTCAGAAAAAAACTAACAAAGTGATGCAAAAAAACTTCATTTTAAAAAGTTTTTCAACAGTTAAAGCTTACAGCACCTGGTATTCCCAGGAGGTCTCCCATCCAAGTACTAACCAGGCCCAAGCCTTCTTAGCTTCCGAGATCAGACGAGACCAGGCGTTCTTGGGCTGTTATGGCCATAAGCAATGACTACTTGAAAATCTTGGACTTTAAACAACCTAGGCTTGAAAACATATCACAGAGTGAAAATACCTCTTAACTTACTTTAGAAAAAAACTAACAAAGCGATGCAAAAAAACCTTCATTTTAAAAAGTTTTTTAACAGTTAAAGCTTACAGCACCTGGTATTCTCAGGAGGTCTCCCATTCAAGTACTAACCAGGCCCAAGCCTTCTTAGCTTCCAAGATCAGACGAGACCGGGCGCTCTTGGCTGGTATGGCCATAAGCAATCTCTGCTTGAAAATCTTGGACTTTAAACAACCTAAGCTTGAAAACATATCACAGAGTGAAAATACCTCTTAACTTACTTTAGAAAAAAACTAACAAAGCGATGCAAAAAAACTTCATTTTAAAAAGTTTTTTAACAGTTAAAGCTTACAGCACCTGGTATTCCCAGGAGGTCTCCCATCCAAGTACTAACCAGGCCCAAGCCTTCTTAGCTTCCAAGATCAGACGAGACCGGGCGTTCTTGGGCTGGTATGGCCGTAAGCAATCTCTGCTTGAAAATCTTGGACTTTAAACAACCTAGCTTGAAAACATATCACAGAGTGAAAATACCTCTTAACTTACTTTAGAAAAAAACTAACAAAGCGATGCAAAAAAACTTCATTTTAAAAAGTTTTTCAACAGTTAAAGCTTACAGCACCTGGTATTCCCAGGAGGTCTCCCATCCAAGTACTAACCACGGCCCAAGCCTTCTTAGCTTCCGAGATCAGACGAGACCGGGCGTTCTTGGGCTGGTATGGCCGTAAGCTATGTCTACTTGAAAATCTTGGACTTTAAACAACCTAGGCTTGAAAACATATCACAGAGTGAAAATACCTCTTAACTTACTTTAGAAAAAAACTAACAAAGCGATGCAAAAAAACTTCATTTTAAAAAGTTTTTCAACAGTTAAAGCTTACAGCACCTGGTATTCCCAGGAGGTCTCCCATCCAAGTACTAACCAGGGCCAAGCCTTCTTAGCTTCCGAGATCAGACGAGACCGGGCGTTCTTGGGCTGGTATGGCCGTAAGCAATCTATGCTTGAAAATCTTGGACTTTAAACAACCTAGGCTTGAAAACATATCACAGAGTGAAAATACCTCTTAACTTACTTTAGAAAAAAACTAACAAAGTGATGCAAAAAAACTTCATTTTAAAAAGTTTTTAACAGTTAAAGCTTACAGCACCTGGTATTCCCGAGGAGGTCTCCCATCCAAGTACTAACCAGGCCCAAGCCTTCTTAGCTTCCAAGATCAGACGAGACCGGGCGTTCTTGGGCTGGTATGGCCGTAAGCAATGTCTACTTGAAAATCTTGGACTTTAAACAACCTAGGCTTGAAAACATATCACAGAGTGAAAATACCTCTTAACTTACTTTAGAAAAAACTAACAAAGCGATGCAAAATAACTTCATTTAAATAAGTTTTTCAACAGTTAAGCTTACAGCACCTGGTATTCCCAGGAGGTCTCCCATCCAAGTACTAACCAGGGCCAAGCCTTCTTAGCTTCCGAGATCAGACGAGACCGGGCGTTCTTGGGCTGGTATGGCCGTAAGCAATATCTGCTTGAAAATCTTGGACTTTAAACAACCTAGGCTTGAAAACATATCACACAGTGAAAATACCATATAACTTACTTTAGAAAAAAACTAACAAAGCGATGCAAAAAAACTTCATTTAAAAAAGTTTTTCAACAGTTAAAGCTTACAGCACCTGGTATTCCAAGGAGGTCTCCCATCCAAGTAGTAACCAGGCCCAAGCCTTCTTAGCTTCCAAGATCAGACGAGACCAGACGTTCTTGGGCTGTTATGGCCGTAAACAATGTCTACTTGAAAATCTTGGACTTTAAACAACCTAGGCTTGAAAACATATCACAGAGTGAAAATACCTCTTAAATTACTTTAAAAAAAATTAACAAAGCGATGCAAAAAAACTTCATTTAAATAAGTTTTTCAACAGTTAAGCTTACAGCACCTGGTATTCCCAGGAGGTCTCCCATCCAAGTACTAACCAGGGCCAAGCCTTCTTAGCTTCCGAGATCAGACGAGACCGGGCGTTCTTGGGCTGGTATGGCCGTAAGCAATGTCTACTTGAAAATCTTGGACTTTAAACAACCTAGGCTTGAAAACATTTCACAGAGTGAAAGTACCTCTTAACTTACTTTAGAAAAAAACTAACAAAGCGATGCAAAAAAACTTCATTTTAAAAAGTTTTTCAACAGTTAAAGCTTACAGCACCTGGTATTCCCAGGAGGTCTCCCATCCAAGTACTAACACGGCCCAAGCCTTCTTAGCTTCCGAGATCAGACGAGACCAGGCGTTCTTGGGCTGGTATGGCCATAAGCAATGTCTACTTGAAAATCTTGGACTTTAAACAACCTAGGCTTGAAAACATATCACAGAGTGAAAATACCTCTTAACTTACTTTAGAAAAAAACTAACAAAGCGATGCAAAAAAACTTCATTTTAAAAAGTTTTTCAACAGTTAAAGCTTACAGCACCTGGTATTCCCAGGAGGTCTCCCATCCAAGTACTAACACGGCCCAAGCCTTCTTAGCTTCCGAGATCAGACGAGACCTGGGTGTTCTTGGGCTGGTATGGCCGTAAGCAATCTCTGCTTGAAAATCTTGGACTTTAAACAACCTAAGCTTGAAAACATATCACAGAGTGAAAATACCTCTTAACTTACTTTAGAAAAAAACTAACAAAGTGATGCAAAAAAACTTCATTTTAAAAAGTTTTTCAACAGTTAAAGCTTACAGCACCTGGTATTCCCAGGAGGTCTCCCATCCAAGTACTAACGCGGCCCAAGCCTTCTTAGCTTCCGAGATCAGACGAGACCGGTCGTTCTTGGGCTGGTATTGCCGTAAGCAATGTCTACTTGAAAATCTTGGACCTTAAACAACCTAGGCTTGAAAACATATCACAGAGTGAAAATACCTCTTAACTTACTTTAGAAAAAACTAACAAAGCGATGCAAAAAAACTTTATTTTAAAAAGTTTTTCAACAGTTAAAGCTTACAGCACCTGGTATTCCCAGGAGGTCTCCCATCCAAGTACTAACCAGGCCCAAGCCTTCTTAGCTTCCGAGATCAGACGAGACCGGGCGTTCTTGGGCTGGTATGGCCGTAAGCAATCATCTGCTTGAAAATCTTGGACATTAAACAACCTAGGCTTGAAAACATATCACAGAGTGAAAATACCACTTAACTTACTTTAGAAAAAACTAACAAAGAGATGCAAAAAAACTTCATTTAAAAAAGTTTTTCAACAGTTAAAGCTTACAGCACCTGGAATTCCCAGGAGGTCTCCCATCCAAGTACTAACCAGGGCCAAGCCTTCTTAGCTTCCGAGGTCAGACGAGACCGGGCGTTCTTGGGCTGGTATGGCCGTAAGCAATATCTGCTTGAAAATCTTGGACTTTAAACAACCTAGGCTTGAAAACATATCACAGAGTGAAAATACCACTTAACATACTTTAGAAAAACACTAACAAAGCGATGCAAAAAAACTTCATTTTAAAAAGTTTTTCAACAGTTAAAGCTTACAGCACCTGGTATTCCCAGGAGGTCTCCCATCCAAGTACTAACCAGGCCCAAGCCTTCTTAGCTTCCGAGATCAGACGAGACCGGGCGTTCTTGGGCTGGTATGGCCGTAAGCAATGTGTACTTGAAAATCTTGGACTTTAAGCAACCTAGGCTTGAAAGCATATCACAGAGTGAAAATACCTCTTAACTTACTTTAGAAAAAAACTAACAAAGCGATGCAAAAAAAACTTCATTTTAAAAAGTTTTTCAACAGTTAAAGCTTAAAGGACCTGGTATTCCCAGGAGGTCTCCCATCCAAGTACTAACAAGGGGCCAAGCCTTCTTAGCTTCCGAGATCAGACGAGACCGGGCGTTCTTAGGCTGGTATGGCAGTAAGCAATCTCTGCTTGAAAATCTTGGACTTTAAACAACCTAGGCTTGAAAACATATCACAGAGTGAAAATACCTCTTAACTTACTTCAGAAAAAAACTAACAAAGCAATGCAAAAAAACTTCATTTTAAAAGTTTTTCAACAGTTAAAGCTTACAGCACCTGGTATTCCCAGGAGGTCTCCCATCCAAGTACTAACCAGGCCCAAGCCTTCTTAGATTCCGAGATCAGACGAGACCGGGCGTTCTTGGGCTGGTATTGCCGTAAGCAATGTCTACTTGAAAATCTTGGACTTTAAACAACCTAGGCTTGAAAACATATCAAAGAGTGAAAATACCTCTTAACTTACTTTAGAAAAAAACTAACAAAGCGATGCAAAAAAACTTCATTTTAAAAAGTTTTTCAACAGTCAAAGCTTACAGCACCTGGTATTCCCAGGAGGTCTCCCATCCAAGTACTAACCAGGCCCAAGCCTTCTTAGCTTCCGAGATCAGACGAGACCGGGCGTTCTTGGCCTGGTATGGCCGTAAGCAGTCTCTGCTTGAAAATCTTGGACTTTAAACAACCTAGGCTTGAAAACATATCACAGAGTGAAAATACCTCTTAACTTACTTTAGAAAAAAACTAACAAAGCGATGCAAAAAAACTTCATTTTAAAAAGTTTTTCAACAGTTAAAGCTTACAGCACCTGGTATTCCCAGGAGGTCTCCCATGCAAGTACTAACCAGGCCCAAGCCTTCTTAGCTTCCAAGATCAGACGAGACCGGGCGTTCTTGGGCTGGTATGGCCGTAAGCAATCTCTGTTTGAAAATCTTGGACTTTAAACAACCTAGGCTTGAAAACATATCACAGAGTGAAAATACCTCTTAACTTACTTTAGAAAAAAATTAACAAAGCGATGCAAAAAAACTTCATTTTAAAAAGTTTTTCAACAGTTAAAGCTTACAGCACCTGGTATTCCCAGGAGGTCTCCCATCCAAGTACTAACCAGGCCCAAGCCTTCTTAGCTTCCGAGATCAGACGAGACCGGGCGTTCTTGGCCTGGTATGGCCGTAAGCAGTCTCTGCTTGAAAATCTTGGACTTTAAACAACCTAGGCTTGAAAACATATCACAGAGTGAAAATACCTCTTAACTTACTTTAGAAAAAAACTAACAAAGCGATGCAAAAAAACTTCATTTTAAAAAGTTTTTCAACAGTTAAAGCTTACAGCACCTGGTTTCCCAGGAGGTCTCCCATCCAAGTACTAACCAGGCCCAAGCCTTCTTAGCTTCCGAGATCAGACGAGACCGGGCGTTCTTGGGCTGGTATGGCCGTAAGCAATCTCTGCTTGAAAATCTTGGACTTTAAACAACCTAGGCTTGAAAACATATCACAGAGTGAAAATACCTCTTAACTTACTTTAGAAAAAAACTAACAAAGCGATGCAAAAAAACTTCATTTTAAAAAGTTTTTCAACAGTTAAAGCTTACAGCACCTGGTATTCCCAGGAGGTCTCCCATGCCAAGTACTAACCAGGCCCAAGCCTTCTTAGCTTCCGAGATCAGACGAGACCGGGCGTTCTTGGGCTGGTATGGACGTAAGCAATCTCTGCTTGAAAATCTTGCACTTTAAACAACCTAGGCTTGAAAACATATCACAGAGTGAAAATACCTCTTAACTTACTTTAGAAAAAAACTAACAAAGCGATGCAAAAAAACTTCATTTTAAAAAGTTTTTCAACAGTTAAAGCTTACAGCACCTGGTATTCCCAGGAGGTCTCCCATCCAAGTACTAACCAGGCCCAAGCCTTCTTAGCTTCCGAGATCAGACGAGACCAGAGCGTTCTTGGGCTGGTATGGCCAGTAAGCAATGTCTAGCTTGAAAATCTTGGACTTTAAACAACCTAGGCTTGAAAACATATCACAGAGTGAAAATACCTCTTAACTTACTTAGAAAAAAACTAACAAAGCGATGCAAAAAAACTTCATTTTAAAAAGTTTTTCAACAGTTAAAGCTTACAGCACCTGGTATTCCCAGGAGGTCTCCCATCCAAGTACTAACCAGGCCCAAGCCTTCTTAGCTTCCGAGATCAGACGAGACCGGGCGTTCTTGGGCTGGTATGGCCGTAAGCAATCTCTGCTTGAAAATCTTGGACTTTAAACAACCTAGGCTTGAAAACATATCACAGAGTGAAAATACCTCTTAACTTACTTTAGAAAAAAACTAACAAAGCTGATGCAAAAAAACTTCATTTTAAAAAGTTTTTCAACAGTTAAGCTTACAGCACCTGGTATTCCCAGGAGGTCTCCCATCCAAGTACTAACCAGGCCCAAGCCTTCTTAGCTTCCGAGATCAGACAAGACCGGGCGTTCTTGGGCTGGTATGGCCGTAAGCAACATCTGCTTGAAAATCTTGGACATTAAACAACCTAGGCTTGAAAACATATCACAGAGTGAAAATACCTCTTAACTTACTTTAGAAAAAAACTAACAAAGCGATGCAAAAAAACTTCATTTAAAAAAGTTTTTCAACAGTTAAAGCTTACAGCACCTGGTATTCCCAGGAGGTCTCCCATCCAAGTACTAACCAGGCCCAAGCCTTCTTAGCTTCCGAGATCAGACGAGACCAGGGCGTTCTTGGGCTGGTATGGCCGTAAGCAATATCTGCTTGAAAATCTTGGACTTTAAACAACCTAGGCTTGAAAACATATCACAGAGTGAAAATACCTCTTAACTTACTTTAGAAAAAAACTAACAAAGCGATGCAAAAAAACTTCATTTTAAAAAGTTTTTCAACAGTTAAAGCTTACAGCACCTGGTATTCCCAGGAGGTCTCCCATCCAAGTACTAACCAGGCCCAAGCCTTCTTAGCTTCCGAGATCAGACGAGACCGGGCGTTCTTGGGCTGGTATGGCCGTAAGCAATGTCTACTTGAAAATCTTGGACTTAAACAACCTAGGCTTGAAAACATATCACAGAGTGAAAATACCTCTTAACTTACTTAGAAAAAAACTAACAAAGCGATGCAAAAAAAACTTCATTTTAAAAAGTTTTTCAACAGTTAAAGCTTACAGCACCTGGTATTCCCAGGAGGTCTCCCATGCAAGTACTAACCAGGCCCAAGCCTTCTTAGCTTCCGAGATCAGACGAGACCGGGCGTTCTTGGGCTGGTATGGCCGTAAGCAATCTCTGCTTGAAAATCTTGGACTTTAAACAACCTAGGCTTGAAAACATATCACAGAGTGAAAATACCTCTTAACTTACTTTAGAAAAAAACTTAACAAAGCGATGCAAAAAAACTTCATTTTAAAAAGTTTTTCAACAGTTAAAGCTTACAGCACCTGGTATTCCCAGGAGGTCTCCCATCCAAGTACTAACCAGGCCCAAGCCTTCTTAGCTTCCGAGATCAGACGAGACCGGGCGTTCTTGGGCTGGTATGGCCGTAAGCAAGTCTCTGCTTGAAAATCTTGGACTTTAAACAACCTAGGCTTGAAAACATATCACAGAGTGAAAATACCTCTTAACTTACTTTAGAAAAAAACTAACAAAGTGATGCAAAAAAACTTCATTTTAAAAAGTTTTTCAACAGTTAAGCTTATAGCACCTGGTATTCCCAGGAGGTCTCCCATCCAAGTACTAACCAGGCCCAAGCCTTCTTAGCTTCCGAGATCAGACGAGACCGGGCGTTCTTGGGCTGGTATGGCCGTAAGCAACATCTGCTTGAAAATCTTGGACATTAAACAACCTAGGCTTGAAAACATATCACAGGGTGAAAATACCACTTAACTTACTTTAGAAAAAAACTAACAAAGCGATGCAAAAAAACTTCATTTAAAAAAGTTTTTCAACAGTTAAAGCTTACAGCACCTGGTATTCCCAGTAGGTTTCCCATCCAAGTACTAACCAGGCCCAAGCCTTCTTAGCTTCTGAGATCAGACGAGACCAGGCGTTCTTGGGCTGGTATGGCCGTAAACAATATCTGCTTGAAAATCTTGGACTTTAAACAACCTAGGCTTGAAAACATATCACAGAGTGAAAATACCATATAACTTACTTTAGAAAAAAACTAACAAAGCAATGCAAAAAAACTTCATTTTAAAAAGTTTTTCAACAGTTAAAGCTTACAGCACCTGGTATTCCCAGGAGGTCTCCCATCCAAGTACTAACCAGGCCCAAGCCTTCTTAGCTTCCGAGATCAGACGAGACCGGGCGTTCTTGGGCTGGTATGGCCGTAAGCAATGTCTACTTGAAAATCTTGGACTATAAACAACCTAGGCTTGAAAACATTTCACAGAGTGAAAATACCTCTTAACTTACTTTAGAAAAAAACTAACAAAGCGATGCAAAAAAACTTCATTTTAAAAAGTTTTTCAACAGTTAAAGCTTACAGCACCTGGTATTCCCAGGAGGTCTCCCATCCAAGTACTAACCAGGGCCAAGCCTTCTTAGCTTCCGAGATCAGACGAGACCGGGCGTTCTTGGGCTGGTATGGCCGTAAGCAATCTCTGCTTGAAAATCTTGGACTTTAAACAACCTAGGCTTGAAAACATATCACAGAGTGAAAATACCTCTTAACTTACTTTAGAAAAAAACTAACAAAGTGATGCAAAAAAACTTCATTTTAAAAAGTTTTTCAACAGTTAAGCTTATAGCACCTGGTATTCCCAGGAGGTCTCCCATCCAAGTACTAACCAGGGCCAAGCCTTCTTAGCTTCCGAGATCAGACGAGACCGGGCGTTCTTGGGCTGGTATGGCCGTAAGCAACATCTGCTTGAAAATCTTGGACATTAAACAACCTAGGCTTGAAAACATATCACAGGGTGAAAATACCACTTAACTTACTTTAGAAAAAAACTAACAAAGCGATGCAAAAAAACTTCATTTAAAAAAGTTTTTCAACAGTTAAAGCTTACAGCACCTGGTATTCCCAGTAGGTTTCCCATCCAAGTACTAACCAGGCCCAAGCCTTCTTAGCTTCCGAGATCAGACGAGACCGGGCGTTCTTGGGCTGGTATGGCCGTAAGCAATATCTGCTTGAAAATCTTGGACTTTAAACAACCTAGGCTTGAAAACATATCACAGAGTGAAAATACCATATAACTTACTTTAGAAAAAAACTAACAAAGCGATGCAAAAAAACTTCATTTTAAAAAGTTTTTCAACAGTTAAAGCTTACAGCACCTGGTATTCCCAGGAGGTCTCCCATCCAAGTACTAACCAGGCCCAAGCCTTCTTAGCTTCCGAGATCAGACGAGACCGGGCGTTCTTGGGCTGGTATGGCTGTAAGCAATGTCTACTTAAAAATCTTGGACTATAAACAACCTAGGCTTGAAAACATTTCACAGAGTGAAAATACCTCTTAACTTACTTTAGAAAAAAACTAACAAAGCGATGCAAAAAAACTTCATTTTAAAAAGTTTTTCAACAGTTAAAGCTTACAGCACCTGGTATTCCCAGGAGGTCTCCCATCCAAGTACTAACCAGGGCCAAGCCTTCTTAGCTTCCGAGATCAGACGAGACCGGGCGTTCTTGGGCTGGTATGGACGTAAGCAATCACTGTTTGAAAATCTTGCACTTTAAACAACCTAGGCTTGAAAACATATCACAGAGTGAAAATACCTCTTAACTTACTTTAGAAAAAAACTAACAAAGCGATGCAAAAAAACTTCATTTAAAAAAGTTTTTCAACAGTTAAAGCTTACAGCACCTGGTATTCCCAGGAGGTCTCCCATCCAAGTACTAACCAGGGCCAAGCCTTCTTAGCTTCCGAGATCAGACGAGACCGGGCGTTCTTGGGCTGGTATGGCCGTAAGCAATCTCTGCTTGAAAATCTTGGACTTTAAACAACCTAGGCTTGAAAACATATCACAGGGTGAAAATACCTCTTAACTTACTTTAGAAAAAAACTAACAAAGCGATGCAAAAAAACTTCATTTTAAAAAGTTTTTCAACAGTTAAAGCTTACAGCACCTGGTATTCCCAGGAGGTCTCCCATCCAAGTACTAACCAGGGCCAAGCCTTCTTAGCTTCCGAGATCAGACGAGACCGGCGTTCTTGGGCTGGTATGGAC
>NC_041726.1:0-82579 GCF_900700375.1 Denticeps clupeoides | reverse complement strand
AAAAAACTAACAAAGCGATGCAAAAAAACTTCATTTTAAAAAGTTTTTCAACAGTTAAAGCTTACAGCACCTGGTATTCCCAGGAGGTCTCCCATCCAAGTACTAACCAGGCCCAAGCCTTCTTAGCTTCCGAGATCAGACGAGACCGGGCGTTCTTGGGCTGGTATGGCCGTAAGCAATCTCTGCTTGAAAATCTTGGACTTTAAACAACCTAGGCTTGAAAACATATCACAGAGTGAAAATACCTCTTAACTTACTTTAGAAAAAAACTAACAAAGCGATGCAAAAAAACTTCATTTTAAAAAGTTTTTCAACAGTTAAAGCTTACAGCACCTGGTATTCCCAGGAGGTCTCCCATCCAAGTACTAACCAGGCCCAAGCCTTCTTAGCTTCCGAGATCAGACGAGACCGGGCGTTCTTGGGCTGGTATGGCCGTAAGCAATCTCTGCTTGAAAATCTTGGACTTTAAACAACCTAGGCTTGAAAACATATCACAGAGTGAAAATACCTCTTAACTTACTTTAGAAAAAAACTAACAAAGCGATGCAAAAAAACTTCATTTTAAAAAGTTTTTCAACAGTTAAAGCTTACAGCACCTGGTATTCCCAGGAGGTCTCCCATCCAAGTACTAACCAGGCCCAAGCCTTCTTAGCTTCCGAGATCAGACGAGACCGGGCGTTCTTGGGCTGGTATGGCCGTAAGCAATCTCTGCTTGAAAATCTTGGACTTTAAACAACCTAGGCTTGAAAACATATCACAGAGTGAAAATACCTCTTAACTTACTTTAGAAAAAAACTAACAAAGCGATGCAAAAAAACTTCATTTTAAAAAGTTTTTCAACAGTTAAAGCTTACAGCACCTGGTATTCCCAGGAGGTCTCCCATCCAAGTACTAACCAGGCCCAAGCCTTCTTAGCTTCCGAGATCAGACGAGACCGGGCGTTCTTGGGCTGGTATGGCCGTAAGCAATCTCTGCTTGAAAATCTTGGACTTTAAACAACCTAGGCTTGAAAACATATCACAGAGTGAAAATACCTCTTAACTTACTTTAGAAAAAAACTAACAAAGCGATGCAAAAAAACTTCATTTTAAAAAGTTTTTCAACAGTTAAAGCTTACAGCACCTGGTATTCCCAGGAGGTCTCCCATCCAAGTACTAACCAGGCCCAAGCCTTCTTAGCTTCCGAGATCAGACGAGACCGGGCGTTCTTGGGCTGGTATGGCCGTAAGCAATCTCTGCTTGAAAATCTTGGACTTTAAACAACCTAGGCTTGAAAACATATCACAGAGTGAAAATACCTCTTAACTTACTTTAGAAAAAAACTAACAAAGCGATGCAAAAAAACTTCATTTTAAAAAGTTTTTCAACAGTTAAAGCTTACAGCACCTGGTATTCCCAGGAGGTCTCCCATCCAAGTACTAACCAGGCCCAAGCCTTCTTAGCTTCCGAGATCAGACGAGACCGGGCGTTCTTGGGCTGGTATGGCCGTAAGCAATCTCTGCTTGAAAATCTTGGACTTTAAACAACCTAGGCTTGAAAACATATCACAGAGTGAAAATACCTCTTAACTTACTTTAGAAAAAAACTAACAAAGCGATGCAAAAAAACTTCATTTTAAAAAGTTTTTCAACAGTTAAAGCTTACAGCACCTGGTATTCCCAGGAGGTCTCCCATCCAAGTACTAACCAGGCCCAAGCCTTCTTAGCTTCCGAGATCAGACGAGACCGGGCGTTCTTGGGCTGGTATGGCCGTAAGCAATCTCTGCTTGAAAATCTTGGACTTTAAACAACCTAGGCTTGAAAACATATCACAGAGTGAAAATACCTCTTAACTTACTTTAGAAAAAAACTAACAAAGCGATGCAAAAAAACTTCATTTTAAAAAGTTTTTCAACAGTTAAAGCTTACAGCACCTGGTATTCCCAGGAGGTCTCCCATCCAAGTACTAACCAGGCCCAAGCCTTCTTAGCTTCCGAGATCAGACGAGACCGGGCGTTCTTGGGCTGGTATGGCCGTAAGCAATCTCTGCTTGAAAATCTTGGACTTTAAACAACCTAGGCTTGAAAACATATCACAGAGTGAAAATACCTCTTAACTTACTTTAGAAAAAAACTAACAAAGCGATGCAAAAAAACTTCATTTTAAAAAGTTTTTCAACAGTTAAAGCTTACAGCACCTGGTATTCCCAGGAGGTCTCCCATCCAAGTACTAACCAGGCCCAAGCCTTCTTAGCTTCCGAGATCAGACGAGACCGGGCGTTCTTGGGCTGGTATGGCCGTAAGCAATCTCTGCTTGAAAATCTTGGACTTTAAACAACCTAGGCTTGAAAACATATCACAGAGTGAAAATACCTCTTAACTTACTTTAGAAAAAAACTAACAAAGCGATGCAAAAAAACTTCATTTTAAAAAGTTTTTCAACAGTTAAAGCTTACAGCACCTGGTATTCCCAGGAGGTCTCCCATCCAAGTACTAACCAGGCCCAAGCCTTCTTAGCTTCCGAGATCAGACGAGACCGGGCGTTCTTGGGCTGGTATGGCCGTAAGCAATCTCTGCTTGAAAATCTTGGACTTTAAACAACCTAGGCTTGAAAACATATCACAGAGTGAAAATACCTCTTAACTTACTTTAGAAAAAAACTAACAAAGCGATGCAAAAAAAACTTCATTTTAAAAAGTTTTTCAACAGTTAAAGCTTACAGCACCTGGTATTCCCAGGAGGTCTCCCATCCAAGTACTAACCAGGCCCAAGCCTTCTTAGCTTCCGAGATCAGACGAGACCGGGCGTTCTTGGGCTGGTATGGCCGTAAGCAATCTCTGCTTGAAAATCTTGGACTTTAAACAACCTAGGCTTGAAAACATATCACAGAGTGAAAATACCTCTTAACTTACTTTAGAAAAAAACTAACAAAGCGATGCAAAAAAACTTCATTTAAAAAGTTTTTCAACAGTTAAAGCTTACAGCACCTGGTATTCCCAGGAGGTCTCCCATCCAAGTACTAACCAGGCCCAAGCCTTCTTAGCTTCCGAGATCAGACGAGACCGGGCGTTCTTGGGCTGGTATGGCCGTAAGCAATCTCTGCTTGAAAATCTTGGACTTTAAACAACCTAGGCTTGAAAACATATCACAGAGTGAAAATACCTCTTAACTTACTTTAGAAAAAAACTAACAAAGCGATGCAAAAAAACTTCATTTTAAAAAGTTTTTCAACAGTTAAAGCTTACAGCACCTGGTATTCCCAGGAGGTCTCCCATCCAAGTACTAACCAGGCCCAAGCCTTCTTAGCTTCCGAGATCAGACGAGACCGGGCGTTCTTGGGCTGGTATGGCCGTAAGCAATCTCTGCTTGAAAATCTTGGACTTTAAACAACCTAGGCTTGAAAACATATCACAGAGTGAAAATACCTCTTAACTTACTTTAGAAAAAAACTAACAAAGCGATGCAAAAAAACTTCATTTTAAAAAGTTTTTCAACAGTTAAAGCTTACAGCACCTGGTATTCCCAGGAGGTCTCCCATCCAAGTACTAACCAGGCCCAAGCCTTCTTAGCTTCCGAGATCAGACGAGACCGGGCGTTCTTGGGCTGGTATGGCCGTAAGCAATCTCTGCTTGAAAATCTTGGACTTTAAACAACCTAGGCTTGAAAACATATCACAGAGTGAAAATACCTCTTAACTTACTTTAGAAAAAAACTAACAAAGCGATGCAAAAAAACTTCATTTTAAAAAGTTTTTCAACAGTTAAAGCTTACAGCACCTGGTATTCCCAGGAGGTCTCCCATCCAAGTACTAACCAGGCCCAAGCCTTCTTAGCTTCCGAGATCAGACGAGACCGGGCGTTCTTGGGCTGGTATGGCCGTAAGCAATCTCTGCTTGAAAATCTTGGACTTTAAACAACCTAGGCTTGAAAACATATCACAGAGTGAAAATACCTCTTAACTTACTTTAGAAAAAAACTAACAAAGCGATGCAAAAAAACTTCATTTTAAAAAGTTTTTCAACAGTTAAAGCTTACAGCACCTGGTATTCCCAGGAGGTCTCCCATCCAAGTACTAACCAGGCCCAAGCCTTCTTAGCTTCCGAGATCAGACGAGACCGGGCGTTCTTGGGCTGGTATGGCCGTAAGCAATCTCTGCTTGAAAATCTTGGACTTTAAACAACCTAGGCTTGAAAACATATCACAGAGTGAAAATACCTCTTAACTTACTTTAGAAAAAAACTAACAAAGCGATGCAAAAAAACTTCATTTTAAAAAGTTTTTCAACAGTTAAAGCTTACAGCACCTGGTATTCCCAGGAGGTCTCCCATCCAAGTACTAACCAGGCCCAAGCCTTCTTAGCTTCCGAGATCAGACGAGACCGGGCGTTCTTGGGCTGGTATGGCCGTAAGCAATCTCTGCTTGAAAATCTTGGACTTTAAACAACCTAGGCTTGAAAACATATCACAGAGTGAAAATACCTCTTAACTTACTTTAGAAAAAAACTAACAAAGCGATGCAAAAAAACTTCATTTTAAAAAGTTTTTCAACAGTTAAAGCTTACAGCACCTGGTATTCCCAGGAGGTCTCCCATCCAAGTACTAACCAGGCCCAAGCCTTCTTAGCTTCCGAGATCAGACGAGACCGGGCGTTCTTGGGCTGGTATGGCCGTAAGCAATCTCTGCTTGAAAATCTTGGACTTTAAACAACCTAGGCTTGAAAACATATCACAGAGTGAAAATACCTCTTAACTTACTTTAGAAAAAAACTAACAAAGCGATGCAAAAAAACTTCATTTTAAAAAGTTTTTCAACAGTTAAAGCTTACAGCACCTGGTATTCCCAGGAGGTCTCCCATCCAAGTACTAACCAGGCCCAAGCCTTCTTAGCTTCCGAGATCAGACGAGACCGGGCGTTCTTGGGCTGGTATGGCCGTAAGCAATCTCTGCTTGAAAATCTTGGACTTTAAACAACCTAGGCTTGAAAACATATCACAGAGTGAAAATACCTCTTAACTTACTTTAGAAAAAAACTAACAAAGCGATGCAAAAAAACTTCATTTTAAAAAGTTTTTCAACAGTTAAAGCTTACAGCACCTGGTATTCCCAGGAGGTCTCCCATCCAAGTACTAACCAGGCCCAAGCCTTCTTAGCTTCCGAGATCAGACGAGGCAGGGCGTTCTTGGGCTGGTATGGCCATAAGCACTCTCTGCTTGAAAATCTTGGACTTTAAATGTCAGAGTTAAACCTTGTTCTAACACTTATTAAATAACTGGAGAAGGAAGACACGAAGCAGGTCGAGTTCGTTTACTTGCAAGGAGAGCTATCAGAAACACACCCACAGGTTGCCTCCAACAGCTCTGTGGTTTCTGACGTGCCTCCTCTTTTTATTCAATACAGGGTGATACTTTCAGACGTCAGATGGGTTTGTCCCGAACATAGAAATTCGTAGAACTTCACTGTTGTTTATCTCATGATTGGTGGTCTCCTTTTTTCCATCTGCAAGTTCTCTGTTCGCTGTTTTCCCAGATCCCGCCAGGTCTCGGTCACCTCGCCCCGGCGACTTTGTGTTGCAACACTTCTCTTGTTCCTCGGTTTCTCTTCCAAGCAGCTAATGATTAATGCTGATGTCATTTAGATGTTAACATTACAAATACAGATGTTGGCTTAAACAACCTAGGCTTGAAAACATATCACAGAGTGAAAATACCTCTTAACTTACTTTAGAAAAAAACTAACAAAGCGATGCAAAAAAAACTTCATTTTAAAAAGTTTTTCAACAGTTAAAGCTTACAGCACCTGGTATTCCCAGGAGGTCTCCCATCCAAGTACTAACCAGGCCCAAGCCTTCTTAGCTTCCGAGATCAGACGAGACCGGGCGTTCTTGGGCTGGTATGGCCGTAAGCAATCTCTGCTTGAAAATCTTGGACTTTAAACAACCTAGGCTTGAAAACATATCACAGAGTGAAAATACCTCTTAACTTACTTTAGAAAAAAACTAACAAAGCGATGCAAAAAAACTTCATTTAAAAAGTTTTTCAACAGTTAAAGCTTACAGCACCTGGTATTCCCAGGAGGTCTCCCATCCAAGTACTAACCAGGCCCAAGCCTTCTTAGCTTCCGAGATCAGACGAGACCGGGCGTTCTTGGGCTGGTATGGCCGTAAGCAATCTCTGCTTGAAAATCTTGGACTTTAAACAACCTAGGCTTGAAAACATATCACAGAGTGAAAATACCTCTTAACTTACTTTAGAAAAAAACTAACAAAGCGATGCAAAAAAACTTCATTTTAAAAAGTTTTTCAACAGTTAAAGCTTACAGCACCTGGCATTCCCAGGAGGTCTCCCATCCAAGTACTAACCAGGCCCAAGCCTTCTTAGCTTCCGAGATCAGACGAGACCGGGCGTTCTTGGGCTGGTATGGCCGTAAGCAATCTCTGCTTGAAAATCTTGGACTTTAAACAACCTAGGCTTGAAAACATATCACAGAGTGAAAATACCTCTTAACTTACTTTAGAAAAAAACTAACAAAGCGATGCAAAAAAACTTCATTTTAAAAAGTTTTTCAACAGTTAAAGCTTACAGCACCTGGTATTCCCAGGAGGTCTCCCATCCAAGTACTAACCAGGCCCAAGCCTTCTTAGCTTCCGAGATCAGACGAGACCGGGCGTTCTTGGGCTGGTATGGCCGTAAGCAATCTCTGCTTGAAAATCTTGGACTTTAAACAACCTAGGCTTGAAAACATATCACAGAGTGAAAATACCTCTTAACTTACTTTAGAAAAAAACTAACAAAGCGATGCAAAAAAACTTCATTTTAAAAAGTTTTTCAACAGTTAAAGCTTACAGCACCTGGTATTCCCAGGAGGTCTCCCATCCAAGTACTAACCAGGCCCAAGCCTTCTTAGCTTCCGAGATCAGACGAGACCGGGCGTTCTTGGGCTGGTATGGCCGTAAGCAATCTCTGCTTGAAAATCTTGGACTTTAAACAACCTAGGCTTGAAAACATATCACAGAGTGAAAATACCTCTTAACTTACTTTAGAAAAAAACTAACAAAGCGATGCAAAAAAACTTCATTTTAAAAAGTTTTTCAACAGTTAAAGCTTACAGCACCTGGTATTCCCAGGAGGTCTCCCATCCAAGTACTAACCAGGCCCAAGCCTTCTTAGCTTCCGAGATCAGACGAGACCGGGCGTTCTTGGGCTGGTATGGCCGTAAGCAATCTCTGCTTGAAAATCTTGGACTTTAAACAACCTAGGCTTGAAAACATATCACAGAGTGAAAATACCTCTTAACTTACTTTAGAAAAAAACTAACAAAGCGATGCAAAAAAACTTCATTTTAAAAAGTTTTTCAACAGTTAAAGCTTACAGCACCTGGTATTCCCAGGAGGTCTCCCATCCAAGTACTAACCAGGCCCAAGCCTTCTTAGCTTCCGAGATCAGACGAGACCGGGCGTTCTTGGGCTGGTATGGCCGTAAGCAATCTCTGCTTGAAAATCTTGGACTTTAAACAACCTAGGCTTGAAAACATATCACAGAGTGAAAATACCTCTTAACTTACTTTAGAAAAAAACTAACAAAGCGATGCAAAAAAACTTCATTTTAAAAAGTTTTTCAACAGTTAAAGCTTACAGCACCTGGTATTCCCAGGAGGTCTCCCATCCAAGTACTAACCAGGCCCAAGCCTTCTTAGCTTCCGAGATCAGACGAGACCGGGCGTTCTTGGGCTGGTATGGCCGTAAGCAATCTCTGCTTGAAAATCTTGGACTTTAAACAACCTAGGCTTGAAAACATATCACAGAGTGAAAATACCTCTTAACTTACTTTAGAAAAAAACTAACAAAGCGATGCAAAAAAACTTCATTTTAAAAAGTTTTTCAACAGTTAAAGCTTACAGCACCTGGTATTCCCAGGAGGTCTCCCATCCAAGTACTAACCAGGCCCAAGCCTTCTTAGCTTCCGAGATCAGACGAGACCGGGCGTTCTTGGGCTGGTATGGCCGTAAGCAATCTCTGCTTGAAAATCTTGGACTTTAAACAACCTAGGCTTGAAAACATATCACAGAGTGAAAATACCTCTTAACTTACTTTAGAAAAAAACTAACAAAGCGATGCAAAAAAACTTCATTTTAAAAAGTTTTTCAACAGTTAAAGCTTACAGCACCTGGTATTCCCAGGAGGTCTCCCATCCAAGTACTAACCAGGCCCAAGCCTTCTTAGCTTCCGAGATCAGACGAGACCGGGCGTTCTTGGGCTGGTATGGCCGTAAGCAATCTCTGCTTGAAAATCTTGGACTTTAAACAACCTAGGCTTGAAAACATATCACAGAGTGAAAATACCTCTTAACTTACTTTAGAAAAAAACTAACAAAGCGATGCAAAAAAACTTCATTTTAAAAAGTTTTTCAACAGTTAAAGCTTACAGCACCTGGTATTCCCAGGAGGTCTCCCATCCAAGTACTAACCAGGCCCAAGCCTTCTTAGCTTCCGAGATCAGACGAGACCGGGCGTTCTTGGGCTGGTATGGCCGTAAGCAATCTCTGCTTGAAAATCTTGGACTTTAAACAACCTAGGCTTGAAAACATATCACAGAGTGAAAATACCTCTTAACTTACTTTAGAAAAAAACTAACAAAGCGATGCAAAAAAACTTCATTTTAAAAAGTTTTTCAACAGTTAAAGCTTACAGCACCTGGTATTCCCAGGAGGTCTCCCATCCAAGTACTAACCAGGCCCAAGCCTTCTTAGCTTCCGAGATCACACGAGACCGGGCGTTCTTGGGCTGGTATGGCCGTAAGCAATCTCTGCTTGAAAATCTTGGACTTTAAACAACCTAGGCTTGAAAACATATCACAGAGTGAAAATACCTCTTAACTTACTTTAGAAAAAAACTAACAAAGCGATGCAAAAAAACTTCATTTTAAAAAGTTTTTCAACAGTTAAAGCTTACAGCACCTGGTATTCCCAGGAGGTCTCCCATCCAAGTACTAACCAGGCCCAAGCCTTCTTAGCTTCCGAGATCAGACGAGACCGGGCGTTCTTGGGCTGGTATGGCCGTAAGCAATCTCTGCTTGAAAATCTTGGACTTTAAACAACCTAGGCTTGAAAACATATCACAGAGTGAAAATACCTCTTAACTTACTTTAGAAAAAAACTAACAAAGCGATGCAAAAAAACTTCATTTTAAAAAGTTTTTCAACAGTTAAAGCTTACAGCACCTGGTATTCCCAGGAGGTCTCCCATCCAAGTACTAACCAGGCCCAAGCCTTCTTAGCTTCCGAGATCAGACGAGACCGGGCGTTCTTGGGCTGGTATGGCCGTAAGCAATCTCTGCTTGAAAATCTTGGACTTTAAACAACCTAGGCTTGAAAACATATCACAGAGTGAAAATACCTCTTAACTTACTTTAGAAAAAAACTAACAAAGCGATGCAAAAAAACTTCATTTTAAAAAGTTTTTCAACAGTTAAAGCTTACAGCACCTGGTATTCCCAGGAGGTCTCCCATCCAAGTACTAACCAGGCCCAAGCCTTCTTAGCTTCCGAGATCAGACGAGACCGGGCGTTCTTGGGCTGGTATGGCCGTAAGCAATCTCTGCTTGAAAATCTTGGACTTTAAACAACCTAGGCTTGAAAACAAATCACAGAGTGAAAATACCTCTTAACTTACTTTAGAAAAAAACTAACAAAGCGATGCAAAAAAACTTCATTTTAAAAAGTTTTTCAACAGTTAAAGCTTACAGCACCTGGTATTCCCAGGAGGTCTCCCATCCAAGTACTAACCAGGCCCAAGCCTTCTTAGCTTCCGAGATCAGACGAGACCGGGCGTTCTTGGGCTGGTATGGCCGTAAGCAATCTCTGCTTGAAAATCTTGGACTTTAAACAACCTAGGCTTGAAAACATATCACAGAGTGAAAATACCTCTTAACTTACTTTAGAAAAAAACTAACAAAGCGATGCAAAAAAACTTCATTTTAAAAAGTTTTTCAACAGTTAAAGCTTACAGCACCTGGTATTCCCAGGAGGTCTCCCATCCAAGTACTAACCAGGCCCAAGCCTTCTTAGCTTCCGAGATCAGACGAGACCGGGCGTTCTTGGGCTGGTATGGCCGTAAGCAATCTCTGCTTGAAAATCTTGGACTTTAAACAACCTAGGCTTGAAAACATATCACAGAGTGAAAATACCTCTTAACTTACTTTAGAAAAAAACTAACAAAGCGATGCAAAAAAACTTCATTTTAAAAAGTTTTTCAACAGTTAAAGCTTACAGCACCTGGTATTCCCAGGAGGTCTCCCATCCAAGTACTAACCAGGCCCAAGCCTTCTTAGCTTCCGAGATCAGACGAGACCGGGCGTTCTTGGGCTGGTATGGCCGTAAGCAATCTCTGCTTGAAAATCTTGGACTTTAAACAACCTAGGCTTGAAAACATATCACAGAGTGAAAATACCTCTTAACTTACTTTAGAAAAAAACTAACAAAGCGATGCAAAAAAACTTCATTTTAAAAAGGTTTTCAACAGTTAAAGCTTACAGCACCTGGTATTCCCAGGAGGTCTCCCATCCAAGTACTAACCAGGCCCAAGCCTTCTTAGCTTCCGAGATCAGACGAGACCGGGCGTTCTTGGGCTGGTATGGCCGTAAGCAATCTCTGCTTGAAAATCTTGGACTTTAAACAACCTAGGCTTGAAAACATATCACAGAGTGAAAATACCTCTTAACTTACTTTAGAAAAAAACTAACAAAGCGATGCAAAAAAACTTCATTTTAAAAAGTTTTTCAACAGTTAAAGCTTACAGCACCTGGTATTCCCAGGAGGTCTCCCATCCAAGTACTAACCAGGCCCAAGCCTTCTTAGCTTCCGAGATCAGACGAGACCGGGCGTTCTTGGGCTGGTATGGCCGTAAGCAATCTCTGCTTGAAAATCTTGGACTTTAAACAACCTAGGCTTGAAAACATATCACAGAGTGAAAATACCTCTTAACTTACTTTAGAAAAAAACTAACAAAGCGATGCAAAAAAACTTCATTTTAAAAAGTTTTTCAACAGTTAAAGCTTACAGCACCTGGTATTCCCAGGAGGTCTCCCATCCAAGTACTAACCAGGCCCAAGCCTTCTTAGCTTCCGAGATCAGACGAGACCGGGCGTTCTTGGGCTGGTATGGCCGTAAGCAATCTCTGCTTGAAAATCTTGGACTTTAAACAACCTAGGCTTGAAAACATATCACAGAGTGAAAATACCTCTTAACTTACTTTAGAAAAAAACTAACAAAGCGATGCAAAAAAACTTCATTTTAAAAAGTTTTTCAACAGTTAAAGCTTACAGCACCTGGTATTCCCAGGAGGTCTCCCATCCAAGTACTAACCAGGCCCAAGCCTTCTTAGCTTCCGAGATCAGACGAGACCGGGCGTTCTTGGGCTGGTATGGCCGTAAGCAATCTCTGCTTGAAAATCTTGGACTTTAAACAACCTAGGCTTGAAAACATATCACAGAGTGAAAATACCTCTTAACTTACTTTAGAAAAAAACTAACAAAGCGATGCAAAAAAACTTCATTTTAAAAAGTTTTTCAACAGTTAAAGCTTACAGCACCTGGTATTCCCAGGAGGTCTCCCATCCAAGTACTAACCAGGCCCAAGCCTTCTTAGCTTCCGAGATCAGACGAGACCGAGCGTTCTTGGGCTGGTATGGCCGTAAGCAATCTCTGCTTGAAAATCTTGGACTTTAAACAACCTAGGCTTGAAAACATATCACAGAGTGAAAATACCTCTTAACTTACTTTAGAAAAAAACTAACAAAGCGATGCAAAAAAACTTCATTTTAAAAAGTTTTTCAACAGTTAAAGCTTACAGCACCTGGTATTCCCAGGAGGTCTCCCATCCAAGTACTAACCAGGCCCAAGCCTTCTTAGCTTCCGAGATCAGACGAGACCGGGCGTTCTTGGGCTGGTATGGCCGTAAGCAATCTCTGCTTGAAAATCTTGGACTTTAAACAACCTAGGCTTGAAAACATATCACAGAGTGAAAATACCTCTTAACTTACTTTAGAAAAAAACTAACAAAGCGATGCAAAAAAACTTCATTTTAAAAAGTTTTTCAACAGTTAAAGCTTACAGCACCTGGTATTCCCAGGAGGTCTCCCATCCAAGTACTAACCAGGCCCAAGCCTTCTTAGCTTCCGAGATCAGACGAGACCGGGCGTTCTTGGGCTGGTATGGCCGTAAGCAATCTCTGCTTGAAAATCTTGGACTTTAAACAACCTAGGCTTGAAAACATATCACAGAGTGAAAATACCTCTTAACTTACTTTAGAAAAAAACTAACAAAGCGATGCAAAAAAACTTCATTTTAAAAAGTTTTTCAACAGTTAAAGCTTACAGCACCTGGTATTCCCAGGAGGTCTCCCATCCAAGTACTAACCAGGCCCAAGCCTTCTTAGCTTCCGAGATCAGACGAGACCGGGCGTTCTTGGGCTGGTATGGCCGTAAGCAATCTCTGCTTGAAAATCTTGGACTTTAAACAACCTAGGCTTGAAAACATATCACAGAGTGAAAATACCTCTTAACTTACTTTAGAAAAAAACTAACAAAGCGATGCAAAAAAACTTCATTTTAAAAAGTTTTTCAACAGTTAAAGCTTACAGCACCTGGTATTCCCAGGAGGTCTCCCATCCAAGTACTAACCAGGCCCAAGCCTTCTTAGCTTCCGAGATCAGACGAGACCGGGCGTTCTTGGGCTGGTATGGCCGTAAGCAATCTCTGCTTGAAAATCTTGGACTTTAAACAACCTAGGCTTGAAAACATATCACAGAGTGAAAATACCTCTTAACTTACTTTAGAAAAAAACTAACAAAGCGATGCAAAAAAACTTCATTTTAAAAAGTTTTTCAACAGTTAAAGCTTACAGCACCTGGTATTCCCAGGAGGTCTCCCATCCAAGTACTAACCAGGCCCAAGCCTTCTTAGCTTCCGAGATCAGACGAGACCGGGCGTTCTTGGGCTGGTATGGCCGTAAGCAATCTCTGCTTGAAAATCTTGGACTTTAAACAACCTAGGCTTGAAAACATATCACAGAGTGAAAATACCTCTTAACTTACTTTAGAAAAAAACTAACAAAGCGATGCAAAAAAACTTCATTTTAAAAAGTTTTTCAACAGTTAAAGCTTACAGCACCTGGTATTCCCAGGAGGTCTCCCATCCAAGTACTAACCAGGCCCAAGCCTTCTTAGCTTCCGAGATCAGACGAGACCGGGCGTTCTTGGGCTGGTATGGCCGTAAGCAATCTCTGCTTGAAAATCTTGGACTTTAAACAACCTAGGCTTGAAAACATATCACAGAGTGAAAATACCTCTTAACTTACTTTAGAAAAAAACTAACAAAGCGATGCAAAAAAACTTCATTTTAAAAAGTTTTTCAACAGTTAAAGCTTACAGCACCTGGTATTCCCAGGAGGTCTCCCATCCAAGTACTAACCAGGCCCAAGCCTTCTTAGCTTCCGAGATCAGACGAGACCGGGCGTTCTTGGGCTGGTATGGCCGTAAGCAATCTCTGCTTGAAAATCTTGGACTTTAAACAACCTAGGCTTGAAAACATATCACAGAGTGAAAATACCTCTTAACTTACTTTAGAAAAAAACTAACAAAGCGATGCAAAAAAACTACATTTTAAAAAGTTTTTCAACAGTTAAAGCTTACAGCACCTGGTATTCCCAGGAGGTCTCCCATCCAAGTACTAACCAGGCCCAAGCCTTCTTAGCTTCCGAGATCAGACGAGACCGGGCGTTCTTGGGCTGGTATGGCCGTAAGCAATCTCTGCTTGAAAATCTTGGACTTTAAACAACCTAGGCTTGAAAACATATCACAGAGTGAAAATACCTCTTAACTTACTTTAGAAAAAAACTAACAAAGCGATGCAAAAAAACTTCATTTTAAAAAGTTTTTCAACAGTTAAAGCTTACAGCACCTGGTATTCCCAGGAGGTCTCCCATCCAAGTACTAACCAGGCCCAAGCCTTCTTAGCTTCCAAGATCAGACGAGACCGGGCGTTCTTGGGCTGGTATGGCCGTAAGCAATCTCTGCTTGAAAATCTTGGACTTTAAACAACCTAGGCTTGAAAACATATCACAGAGTGAAAATACCTCTTAACTTACTTTAGAAAAAAACTAACAAAGCGATGCAAAAAAACTTCATTTTAAAAAGTTTTTCAACAGTTAAAGCTTACAGCACCTGGTATTCCCAGGAGGTCTCCCATCCAAGTACTAACCAGGCCCAAGCCTTCTTAGCTTCCGAGATCAGACGAGACCGGGCGTTCTTGGGCTGGTATGGCCGTAAGCAATCTCTGCTTGAAAATCTTGGACTTTAAACAACCTAGGCTTGAAAACATATCACAGAGTGAAAATACCTCTTAACTTACTTTAGAAAAAAACTAACAAAGCGATGCAAAAAAACTTCATTTTAAAAAGTTTTTCAACAGTTAAAGCTTACAGCACCTGGTATTCCCAGGAGGTCTCCCATCCAAGTACTAACCAGGCCCAAGCCTTCTTAGCTTCCGAGATCAGACGAGACCGGGCGTTCTTGGGCTGGTATGGCCGTAAGCAATCTCTGCTTGAAAATCTTGGACTTTAAACAACCTAGGCTTGAAAACATATCACAGAGTGAAAATACCTCTTAACTTACTTTAGAAAAAAACTAACAAAGCGATGCAAAAAAACTTCATTTTAAAAAGTTTTTCAACAGTTAAAGCTTACAGCACCTGGTATTCCCAGGAGGTCTCCCATCCAAGTACTAACCAGGCCCAAGCCTTCTTAGCTTCCGAGATCAGACAAGACCGGGCGTTCTTGGGCTGGTATGGCCGTAAGCAATCTCTGCTTGAAAATCTTGGACTTTAAACAACCTAGGCTTGAAAACATATCACAGAGTGAAAATACCTCTTAACTTACTTTAGAAAAAAACTAACAAAGCGATGCAAAAAAACTTCATTTTAAAAAGTTTTTCAACAGTTAAAGCTTACAGCACCTGGTATTCCCAGGAGGTCTCCCATCCAAGTACTAACCAGGCCCAAGCCTTCTTAGCTTCCGAGATCAGACGAGACCGGGCGTTCTTGGGCTGGTATGGCCGTAAGCAATCTCTGCTTGAAAATCTTGGACTTTAAACAACCTAGGCTTGAAAACATATCACAGAGTGAAAATACCTCTTAACTTACTTTAGAAAAAAACTAACAAAGCGATGCAAAAAAACTTCATTTTAAAAAGTTTTTCAACAGTTAAAGCTTACAGCACCTGGTATTCCCAGGAGGTCTCCCATCCAAGTACTAACCAGGCCCAAGCCTTCTTAGCTTCCGAGATCAGACGAGACCGGGCGTTCTTGGGCTGGTATGGCCGTAAGCAATCTCTGCTTGAAAATCTTGGACTTTAAACAACCTAGGCTTGAAAACATATCACAGAGTGAAAATACCTCTTAACTTACTTTAGAAAAAAACTAACAAAGCGATGCAAAAAAACTTCATTTTAAAAAGTTTTTCAACAGTTAAAGCTTACAGCACCTGGTATTCCCAGGAGGTCTCCCATCCAAGTACTAACCAGGCCCAAGCCTTCTTAGCTTCCGAGATCAGACGAGACCGGGCGTTCTTGGGCTGGTATGGCCGTAAGCAATCTCTGCTTGAAAATCTTGGACTTTAAACAACCTAGGCTTGAAAACATATCACAGAGTGAAAATACCTCTTAACTTACTTTAGAAAAAAACTAACAAAGCGATGCAAAAAAACTTCATTTTAAAAAGTTTTTCAACAGTTAAAGCTTACAGCACCTGGTATTCCCAGGAGGTCTCCCATCCAAGTACTAACCAGGCCCAAGCCTTCTTAGCTTCCGAGATCAGACGAGACCGGGCGTTCTTGGGCTGGTATGGCCGTAAGCAATCTCTGCTTGAAAATCTTGGACTTTAAACAACCTAGGCTTGAAAACATATCACAGAGTGAAAATACCTCTTAACTTACTTTAGAAAAAAACTAACAAAGCGATGCAAAAAAACTTCATTTTAAAAAGTTTTTCAACAGTTAAAGCTTACAGCACCTGGTATTCCCAGGAGGTCTCCCATCCAAGTACTAACCAGGCCCAAGCCTTCTTAGCTTCCGAGATCAGACGAGACCGGGCGTTCTTGGGCTGGTATGGCCGTAAGCAATCTCTGCTTGAAAATCTTGGACTTTAAACAACCTAGGCTTGAAAACATATCACAGAGTGAAAATACCTCTTAACTTACTTTAGAAAAAAACTAACAAAGCGATGCAAAAAAACTTCATTTTAAAAAGTTTTTCAACAGTTAAAGCTTACAGCACCTGGTATTCCCAGGAGGTCTCCCATCCAAGTACTAACCAGGCCCAAGCCTTCTTAGCTTCCGAGATCAGACGAGACCGGGCGTTCTTGGGCTGGTATGGCCGTAAGCAATCTCTGCTTGAAAATCTTGGACTTTAAACAACCTAGGCTTGAAAACATATCACAGAGTGAAAATACCTCTTAACTTACTTTAGAAAAAAACTAACAAAGCGATGCAAAAAAACTTCATTTTAAAAAGTTTTTCACCAATTAAAGCTTACAGCACCTGGTATTCCCAGGAGGTCTCCCATCCAAGTACTAACCAGGCCCAAGCCTTCTTAGCTTCCGAGATCAGACGAGACCGGGCGTTCTTGGGCTGGTATGGCCGTAAGCAATCTCTGCTTGAAAATCTTGGACTTTAAACAACCTAGGCTTGAAAACATATCACAGAGTGAAAATACCTCTTAACTTACTTTAGAAAAAAACTAACAAAGCGATGCAAAAAAACTTCATTTTAAAAAGTTTTTCAACAGTTAAAGCTTACAGCACCTGGTATTCCCAGGAGGTCTCCCATCCAAGTACTAACCAGGCCCAAGCCTTCTTAGCTTCCGAGATCAGACGAGACCGGGCGTTCTTGGGCTGGTATGGCCGTAAGCAATCTCTGCTTGAAAATCTTGGACTTTAAAACAACCTAGGCTTGAAAACATATCACAGAGTGAAAATACCTCTTAACTTACTTTAGAAAAAAACTAACAAAGCGATGCAAAAAAACTTCATTTTAAAAAGTTTTTCAACAGTTAAAGCTTACAGCACCTGGTATTCCCAGGAGGTCTCCCATCCAAGTACTAACCAGGCCCAAGCCTTCTTAGCTTCCGAGATCAGACGAGACCGGGCGTTCTTGGGCTGGTATGGCCGTAAGCAATCTCTGCTTGAAAATCTTGGACTTTAAACAACCTAGGCTTGAAAACATATCACAGAGTGAAAATACCTCTTAACTTACTTTAGAAAAAAACTAACAAAGCGATGCAAAAAAACTTCATTTTAAAAAGTTTTTCAACAGTTAAAGCTTACAGCACCTGGTATTCCCAGGAGGTCTCCCATCCAAGTACTAACCAGGCCCAAGCCTTCTTAGCTTCCGAGATCAGACGAGACCGGGCGTTCTTGGGCTGGTATGGCCGTAAGCAATCTCTGCTTGAAAATCTTGGACTTTAAACAACCTAGGCTTGAAAACATATCACAGAGTGAAAATACCTCTTAACTTACTTTAGAAAAAAACTAACAAAGCGATGCAAAAAAACTTCATTTTAAAAAGTTTTTCAACAGTTAAAGCTTACAGCACCTGGTATTCCCAGGAGGTCTCCCATCCAAGTACTAACCAGGCCCAAGCCTTCTTAGCTTCCGAGATCAGACGAGACCGGGCGTTCTTGGGCTGGTATGGCCGTAAGCAATCTCTGCTTGAAAATCTTGGACTTTAAACAACCTAGGCTTGAAAACATATCACAGAGTGAAAATACCTCTTAACTTACTTTAGAAAAAAACTAACAAAGCGATGCAAAAAAACTTCATTTTAAAAAGTTTTTCAACAGTTAAAGCTTACAGCACCTGGTATTCCCAGGAGGTCTCCCATCCAAGTACTAACCAGGCCCAAGCCTTCTTAGCTTCCGAGATCAGACGAGACCGGGCGTTCTTGGGCTGGTATGGCCGTAAGCAATCTCTGCTTGAAAATCTTGGACTTTAAACAACCTAGGCTTGAAAACATATCACAGAGTGAAAATACCTCTTAACTTACTTTAGAAAAAAACTAACAAAGCGATGCAAAAAAACTTCATTTTAAAAAGTTTTTCAACAGTTAAAGCTTACAGCACCTGGTATTCCCAGGAGGTCTCCCATCCAAGTACTAACCAGGCCCAAGCCTTCTTAGCTTCCGAGATCAGACGAGACCGGGCGTTCTTGGGCTGGTATGGCCGTAAGCAATCTCTGCTTGAAAATCTTGGACTTTAAACAACCTAGGCTTGAAAACATATCACAGAGTGAAAATACCTCTTAACTTACTTTAGAAAAAAACTAACAAAGCGATGCAAAAAAACTTCATTTTAAAAAGTTTTTCAACAGTTAAAGCTTACAGCACCTGGTATTCCCAGGAGGTCTCCCATCCAAGTACTAACCAGGCCCAAGCCTTCTTAGCTTCCGAGATCAGACGAGACCGGGCGTTCTTGGGCTGGTATGGCCGTAAGCAATCTCTGCTTGAAAATCTTGGACTTTAAACAACCTAGGCTTGAAAACATATCACAGAGTGAAAATACCTCTTAACTTACTTTAGAAAAAAACTAACAAAGCGATGCAAAAAAACTTCATTTTAAAAAGTTTTTCAACAGTTAAAGCTTACAGCACCTGGTATTCCCAGGAGGTCTCCCATCCAAGTACTAACCAGGCCCAAGCCTTCTTAGCTTCCGAGATCAGACGAGACCGGGCGTTCTTGGGCTGGTATGGCCGTAAGCAATCTCTGCTTGAAAATCTTGGACTTTAAACAACCTAGGCTTGAAAACATATCACAGAGTGAAAATACCTCTTAACTTACTTTAGAAAAAAACTAACAAAGCGATGCAAAAAAACTTCATTTTAAAAAGTTTTTCAACAGTTAAAGCTTACAGCACCTGGTATTCCCAGGAGGTCTCCCATCCAAGTACTAACCAGGCCCAAGCCTTCTTAGCTTCCGAGATCAGACGAGACCGGGCGTTCTTGGGCTGGTATGGCCGTAAGCAATCTCTGCTTGAAAATCTTGGACTTTAAACAACGTCCGAGATCAGACGAGACCGGGCGTTCTTGGGCTGGTATGGCCGTAAGCATCTCTGCTTGAAAATCTTGGACTTTAAACAACCTAGGCTTGAAAACATATCACAGAGTGAAAAATACCTCTTAACTTACTCTTAGAAAAAAACTAACAAAGCGATGCAAAAAAACTTCATTTTAAAAAGTTTTTCAACAGTTAAAGCTTAAGCACCTGGAATTTCCCAGGAGGTCTCCCATCCAAGTACTAACCAGGCCCAAGCCTTCTTAGCTTCCGAGATCAGACGAGACCGGGCGTTCTTGGGCTGGTATGGCCGTAAGCAATCTCTGCTTGAAAATCTTGGACTTTAAACAACCTAGGCTTGAAAAACATATCACAGAGTGAAAATACCTCTTAACTTACTTTAGAAAAAAACTAACAAAGCGATGCAAAAAAAACATTTTAAAAAGTTTTTCAACAGTTAAAGCTTACAGCACCTGGTATTCCCAGGAGGTCTCCCATCCAAGTACTAACCAGGCCCAAGCCTTCTTAGCTTCCGAGATCAGACGAGACCGGGCGTTCTTGGGCTGGTATGGCCGTAAGCAATCTCTGCTTGAAAATCTTGGACTTTAAACAACCTAGGCTTGAAAACATATCACAGAGTGAAAATACCTCTTAACTTACTTTAGAAAAAAACTAACAAAGCGATGCAAAAAAACTTCATTTTAAAAAGTTTTTCAACAGTTAAAGCTTACAGCACCTGGTATTCCCAGGAGGTCTCCCATCCAAGTACTAACCAGGCCCAAGCCTTCTTAGCTTCCGAGATCAGACGAGACCGGGCGTTCTTGGGCTGGTATGGCCGTAAGCAATCTCTGCTTGAAAATCTTGGACTTTAAACAACGTAGGCTTGAAAACATATCACAGAGTGAAAATACCTCTTAACTTACTTTAGAAAAAAACTAACAAAGCGATGCAAAAAAACTTCATTTTAAAAAGTTTTTCAACAGTTAAAGCTTACAGCACCTGGTATTCCCAGGAGGTCTCCCATCCAAGTACTAACCAGGCCCAAGCCTTCTTAGCTTCCGAGATCAGACGAGACCGGGCGTTCTTGGGCTGGTATGGCCGTAAGCAATCTCTGCTTGAAAATCTTGGACTTTAAACAACCTAGGCTTGAAAACATATCACAGAGTGAAAATACCTCTTAACTTACTTTAGAAAAAAACTAACAAAGCGATGCAAAAAAACTTCATTTTAAAAAGTTTTTCAACAGTTAAAGCTTACAGCACCTGGTATTCCCAGGAGGTCTCCCATCCAAGTACTAACCAGGCCCAAGCCTTCTTAGCTTCCGAGATCAGACGAGACCGGGCGTTCTTGGGCTGGTATGGCCGTAAGCAATCTCTGCTTGAAAATCTTGGACTTTAAACAACCTAGGCTTGAAAACATATCACAGAGTGAAAATACCTCTTAACTTACTTTAGAAAAAAACTAACAAAGCGATGCAAAAAAACTTCATTTTAAAAAGTTTTTCAACAGTTAAAGCTTACAGCACCTGGTATTCCCAGGAGGTCTCCCATCCAAGTACTAACCAGGCCCAAGCCTTCTTAGCTTCCGAGATCAGACGAGACCGGGCGTTCTTGGGCTGGTATGGCCGTAAGCAATCTCTGCTTGAAAATCTTGGACTTTAAACAACCTAGGCTTGAAAACATATCACAGAGTGAAAATACCTCTTAACTTACTTTAGAAAAAAACTAACAAAGCGATGCAAAAAAACTTCATTTTAAAAAGTTTTTCAACAGTTAAAGCTTACAGCACCTGGCATTCCCAGGAGGTCTCCCATCCAAGTACTAACCAGGCCCAAGCCTTCTTAGCTTCCGAGATCAGACGAGACCGGGCGTTCTTGGGCTGGTATGGCCGTAAGCAATCTCTGCTTGAAAATCTTGGACTTTAAACAACCTAGGCTTGAAAACATATCACAGAGTGAAAATACCTCTTAACTTACTTTAGAAAAAACTAACAAAGCGATGCAAAAAAACTTCATTTTAAAAAGTTTTTCAACAGTTAAAGCTTACAGCACCTGGTATTCCCAGGAGGTCTCCCATCCAAGTACTAACCAGGCCCAAGCCTTCTTAGCTTCCGAGATCAGACGAGACCGGGCGTTCTTGGGCTGGTATGGCCGTAAGCAATCTCTGCTTGAAAATCTTGGACTTTAAACAACCTAGGCTTGAAAACATATCACAGAGTGAAAATACCTCTTAACTTACTTTAGAAAAAACTAACAAAGCGATGCAAAAAAACTTCATTTTAAAAAGTTTTTCAACAGTTAAAGCTTACAGCACCTGGTATTCCCAGGAGGTCTCCCATCCAAGTACTAACCAGGCCCAAGCCTTCTTAGCTTCCGAGATCAGACGAGACCGGCTCTTGTGAGTCCCCTTGCGCGCGGTAAAATAAACTTGGATAATCAATTCAGTTGACTTCCTTTATTGCAGCTGCCCGGACGGCAGAATTTCCACCACAAACCTAGGCTTGAAAACATATCACAGAGTGAAAATACGTCTTAACTTACTTTAGAAAAAAACTAACAAAGCGATGCAAAAAAACTTTATTTTAAAAAGTTTTTCAACAGTTAAAGCATTTGGCATTCCCAGGAGGTCTCCCATCCAAGTACTAACCAGGCCCAAGCCTTCTTAGCTTCCGAGATCAGACAAAAACTGGCGTTCTTAAGCTGGTATGGCCGTAAGCAATCTCTGCTTGAAAATCTTGGACTTTAAACAACCTAGGCTTGAAAACATATCACAGAGTGAAAATACCTCTTAACTTACTTTAGAAAAAAACTAACAAAGCGATGCAAAAAAACTTCATTTTAAAAAAATTTTCAACAGTTAAAGCTTACAGCACCTGGCATTCCCAGGAAGTCTCCCATCCAAGTACTAACCAGGCCCAAGCCTTCTTAGCTTCCGAGATCAGACGAGACCGGGCGTTCTTGGGCTGGTATGGCCGTAAGCAATCTCTGCTTGAAAATCTTGGACTTTAAACAACCTAGGCTTGAAAACATATCACAGAGTGAAAATACCTCTTAACTTACTTTAGAAAAAAACTAACAAAGCGATGCAAAAAAACTTCATTTTAAAAAGTTTTTCAACAGTTAAAGCTTACAGCACCTGGCATTCCCAGGAGGTCTCCCATCCAAGTACTAACCAGGCCCAAGCCTTCTTAGCTTCCGAGATCAGACGAGACCAGGCGTTCTTGGGCTGGTATGGCCGTAAGCAATCTCTGCTTGAAAATCTTGGACTTTAAACAACCTAGGCTTGAAAACATATCACAGAGTGAAAATACCTCTTAACTTACTTTAGAAAAAAACTAACAAAGCGATGCAAAAAAACTTCATTTTAAAAAGTTTTTCAACAGTTAAAGCTTACAGCACCTGGCATTCCCAGGAGGTCTCCCATCCAAGTACTAACCAGGCCCAAGCCTTCTTAGCTTCCGAGATCAGACGAGACCGGGCGTTCTTGGGCTGGTATGGCCGTAAGCAATCTCTGCTTGAAAATCTTGGACTTTAAACAACCTAGGCTTGAAAACATATCACAGAGTGAAAATACCTCTTAACTTACTTTAGAAAAAAACTAACAAAGCGATGCAAAAAAACTTCATTTTAAAAAGTTTTTCAACAGTTAAAGCTTACAGCACCTGGTATTCCCAGGAGGTCTCCCATCCAAGTACTAACCAGGCCCAAGCCTTCTTAGCTTCCGAGATCAGACGAGACCGGGCGTTCTTGGGCTGGTATGGCCGTAAGCAATCTCTGCTTGAAAATCTTGGACTTTAAACAACCTAGGCTTGAAAACATATCACAGAGTGAAAATACCTCTTAACTTACTTTAGAAAAAAACTAACAAAGCGATGCAAAAAAACTTCATTTTAAAAAGTTTTTCAACAGTTAAAGCTTACAGCACCTGGTATTCCCAGGAGGTCTCCCATCCAAGTACTAACCAGGCCCAAGCCTTCTTAGCTTCCGAGATCAGACGAGACCGGGCGTTCTTGGGCTGGTATGGCCGTAAGCAATCTCTGCTTGAAAATCTTGGACTTTAAACAACCTAGGCTTGAAAACATATCACAGAGTGAAAATACCTCTTAACTTACTTTAGAAAAAAACTAACAAAGCGATGCAAAAAAACTTCATTTTAAAAAGTTTTTCAACAGTTAAAGCTTACAGCACCTGGCATTCCCAGGAGGTCTCCCATCCAAGTACTAACCAGGCCCAAGCCTTCTTAGCTTCCGAGATCAGACGAGACCGGGCGTTCTTGGGCTGGTATGGCCGTAAGCAATCTCTGCTTGAAAATCTTGGACTTTAAACAACCTAGGCTTGAAAACATATCACAGAGTGAAAATACCTCTTAACTTACTTTAGAAAAAAACTAACAAAGCGATGCAAAAAAACTTCATTTTAAAAAGTTTTTCAACAGTTAAAGCACCTGGCATTCCCAGGAGGTCTCCCATCCAAGTACTAACCAGGCCCAAGCCTTCTTAGCTTCCGAGATCAGACTGAGACCGGGCGTTCTTGGGCTGGTATGGCCGTAAGCAATCTCTGCTTGAAAATCTTGGACTTTAAACAACCTAGGCTTGAAAACATATCACAGAGTGAAAATACCTCCTAACTTACTTTAGAAATAAACTAACAAAGCGATGCAAAAAAACTTCATTTTAAAAAGTTTTTCAACAGTTAAAGCTTACCGCACCTGGCATTCCCAGGAGGTCTCCCATCCAGGTACTAACCAGGCCCAAGCCTTCTTAGCTTCCGAGATCAGACGAGACCGGGCGTTCTTGGGCTGATATGGCCGTAAGCAATCTCTGCTTAAAAATCTTGGACTTTAAACAACCTAGGCTTGAAAACATATCACAGAGTGAAAATACCTCTTAACCTACTTTAGACAAAAACTAACAAAGCGATGCAAAAAAACTTCATTTTAAAAAGTTTTTCAACAGTTAAAGCACCTGGCATTCCCAGTAGGTCTCCCATCCAAGTACTAACCAGGCCCAAGCCTTCTTAGCTTCCGAGATCAGACGAGACCGGGCGTTCTTGGGCTGGTATGGCCGTAAGCAATCTCTGCTTGAAAATCTTGGACTTTAAACAACCTAGGCTTGAGAAGATATCACAGAGTGAAAATACCTCTTAACTTACATTAGAAAAAAACTAACAAAGCGATGCAAAAAAACTTCATTTTAAAAAGTTTTTCAACAGTTAAAGTTTACAGCACCTGGCATTCCCAGGAGGTCTCCCATCCAAGTACTAACCAGGCCCAAGCCTTCTTAGCTTCCGAGATCAGACGTTCTTGGGCTGGTATGGCCGTAAGCAATCTCTGCTTGAAAATCTTGGACTTTAAACAACCTAGGCTTGAAAACATATCACAGAGTGAAAATACCTCTTAACTTACTTTGTTAACATGAGAAATTTATTTGAAGTTACTTGATAATAATATTAAAAACCATGTCTAAAATATATATATGTCTGATGTGAACTATATTAAAAAGTGGTTAGAAAGTGTGTAGGTATATATTATCAATATTATCATTACATAATCCATAGTGGAAAAACATGATTAAAAAGAATGTTGAAAAGTTTTTTCAATGTTCATAAATATATCAGTTTGATAAACAGAAGTCTGTGTGAGGTTCATTAAATAGAAATTATAGTTTGTAAACGTTTTTATGCGGCATATCTTCTGAAAACCAAAGATGAGACACCTTTTGAGAACGGTTCGTTCATAAAACATTGTTACGATTAGTTTTTGTGTGGCATATCATCTGAAAACCATAGATGAGACACCTTTGGAGAAAGGTTTGTTCATAAATCAGCATTATGATTAGTTTTATTTTGGCATGGAAAAGTCTGTTTGTGTGTGTGTGTGTGCGAACAGGTTATGTCCTGTGTCAATGGTGTGATGCTTCCTACATACCATTATGTGATGTATCTTTTGGAAAATGACTGATGGGATACCATATTCACTAAGTATATTAACAGTGTTTGCATTGTATTAAAATTAGTATTGTGTTTAGTATGTGTTTAACACTGAAACAATAGGTTGAGTAAATCCTTGAGTGAAAAACAAGGTTTCTGTTTTAAAAGATAGTCTAAGGGTGTGTGAACTGTGGGTCTGTGTCATTGATATGAGGGGTTCGTAAACCACCAACAATGGTCATTTTTGGAAACATCAGTTTCAAGCGAGCACTAAATAGTAGTTGGTTATCTGCTGGGTGGTGAAGATCTTGTTACTGCCAATGAGGAGCGGTCACAAGCTGGGATGGTTTCAGAAGAAATTAACATTGTTAATAAATGTAGGATTTTATTTTTTCTGAAAAGAATCTTGAAAAAAATATTTCATGTTCATAAATATATCAGTTTGATAAACAAAAGTCTGTGTATGGTTCAACTAAATAAAAATGAGAGTTTATTAACGTTTTGTGTGTCATATCATCTGAAAACCATAAATGAAATACCTCTGGCTTGTTCATAAAACAGCGTGACGATTAGTTTTATTTTAGCAAGGAAAAGAAAAAGTATGTTGTGTGGGTGTGTGTGTGTGTGTGTGTGTGTGTGTGTGTCAATCATACAAATAGTAAATATACGAACAGTGAAGCCCTTCAGCATAAGAAGGTTAAAAAATATACTGTAGAAAAAAATAACTGAAACTTTAAATTCTTGATATTATAGCCCTAAAAGTCACAACCCCCCTCTCTAAAAATATTTTTTAGAAAATATGAAATTGTTAACATGAGAAATTTATTTGAAGTTACTTGATAATAATAATAAAAAATCATGTCTAAAATATATATATGTCTGATGTGAACTACAACAACTACAAAAAGTGGTTAGAAGTGTGTAGGTATATTTTTCAATATTAAATGTTAGGTTTATATGTCAGTCTAACATTTACTAAACAAAGAGAAGAAAGACACAAAGCATTTGAGTCCATTTTACTTGCAAGGAGAGCGAATGGAAGTCACGCCTTACAACAGGCCTCCAAAAGCTCAGGCGTCCTTCATCGCATCTCCTTCTTTTATTTGGTAGGTTCATTAGGGTTCACATAAAACCACACCATATTAGTTAATAATTGTGTATTACACGTAGTCTTATGAATTGATCTTTGGTCGAGTCATGGTGACATGTTCATCTTCGTCTGTAGATTCTTCAGGTGATTGGACTCTGGTTCATCATAGTCTGCTTGTTGTTGGTCCTCAGGTCGCGGTCATGCTGTCCTGCAATCTTAAAACCTTTGATCTGAGATTTGTAATGATTAAGAGTTGTCAGTAATATTCCAAGGATTAATACATATTCGTGCTTAAAGGATATGAATAAAAGTAGTAATTACATGATAACATATATACATTTTTCCAACAATTATCATTACATAATCCAAAGTGGAAAAAAAAAACATGATTAAAAAGAATTGTGGTTTTTATCGTTTTAAAGTAGGATTTGAGAGTTTTTTTTTCATGTTCATAAATATATCAGTTTGATAAACAGAAGTCTGTGTGTGGTTCAATTAAATAGAAATTATAGTTTGTTAACGTTTCTGTGAGAAAGGTTTGTTCATAAAACAGTGTTATGATTAGTTTTATTTTAGCAAGAAAAAGAAAAAGTCTGTGTGTGTGTGTGTGTGTGTGTGTGCGTGCCAGTGATGTGATGCCTCCTACATACCATTGTGTGATGTATCTTTTGGAAAAACGACTGAATGTGTTGTATATTTAAAATAAGTATTGTGTTTAAACTTGTTTTTCTTTAACTAGAAATCCTTTTAAACCATATATCATTAAAATATGGTTTTAAAAATAGTCTAAGTGTGTGTGTGTGTGTGTGTGTGTGTGTGTGTGTGTGTGTGTGTGTGTGTGTCAATATGAGACTCTGCAAGGTGTCGGGGAAGAATGTGAGATGAAACCGGGAAGGGAAGTGCGGTGGGGAAAGGGATGGCTTTGGGAGAAATGGGGTCATAAGCCATCAGCAATGGCCATAGTTGTAAACAAGTGATAAGAAATCTGTTTTAAAAGTTAGTCTAAGTGTATATGACATCTGTAATGTGACACAAGGGAGAGAGCGATAGACTGGGGCGAGAAGGTGCTGTGATGCTTCCTACATACAAAATGGGATTCTACCATATTCAGTCAGTATATGAATAGCGTATGCGTTTGTATTTTTAAAATAAGTTTGTGTAAGTATTGTGTTTAAACGTGTTAAACACTGAAACAGTAGGTTGAGTAAAACCATACACTTAAAAATAAGGTTTCTGTTTTAAAAGTAGAGGTATACCGGTTTACGACCTCTCCCACAACAGCCATAGTTTGTAAACTAGTGATATGACATCTGTTTTTTTAAAAGCTTGTCTAAGTGATTATATGACATCTAAGACTGTGAGAGGATGCGCTGGGTGTCCAAGGGTGAGAGAGGGGAGAGGGAAGGAGGTCATAAATTACGCGCTGGGTGTCCGGTGGAGAAGGGGAGAAGGTAGAAGGGTAGGTGGTCATAAATCATGCGCTTTTTCCTTATGCTGATATGTCATCAATCATTTTTGACATAAAGTATATTTTAATCACTACTTATACAGATACATATTTATGTTATTTTTTTGTGATGCTATTACCTTCTGCTTCTGTCACTTTCTGCCGTGACAAGTGCAATTTCCCACTTGTGGGACTAATAAAGGTTTATCTTATCTTATCTTGCACTGGGACTGCTGTACAGGACCTCAATTTCGTCGTGCTGTAGTACTAAGTATGATTGTGCAATGACAATAACGTCTTTAAACTTAAATTTTCTCTGGCCAATGAAACAATGAAAGTCTCAGAAACGTCAATTTGCACATGTCAATAAATGTTTTTGTTCTGACTCAATCGATTAAAAGTGATTAGTCACTAATAGGGCTTGCCATGATGCATACTTAAAACTATTTTCAATTTGTTACTTTTAAAAGCTATTTAAAATACAGAGACTTTTCCCGTCCACGTCGAATGGTGTAATATCATGCAAGTTAAAGGGAATAAATTGGATAATGAATCCAATGAGTGGATGCAAATTTTTCGACCAATGGTCTCCATGGCAACAGGTCAGTAACGGTCAGTCCGATTAATCAACGTGCTCCACTTCCACAACTCTGGTCGACCCGAAGCGGTTTACCTGCGCCAACAAAGCGAGACTGCGAGCGGGTCTGCAGATCCTCCCAGACGTTGAGGTAAAGCAGACTGTGATTTGTTCTGGAACTGTCTCTGGAACGTACTCAGCTCTTAGTGATGGCACACAGCTTCACGGTTAGAACTCTGTCAGGTTCTACAAGTGAAAGTGAAGTGATTGTCATTGTGAAACACCGCAGCACAGCACACGGTGACACGGTGAAACGTGTCCTCTGTATTTAACCGTCACCCTTGGTGAGCAGTGGGCACCATGACAGGCGCCCGGGGAGCAGCTTGTGGGGACCGTGCTTTGAACCAGGGGACCTTGGTGGTTTGGCATCCACACCTGCAACCTTCCGATTACAGGGCCACACTTGGACCGTGTCGCCATATCGTAATACAGCTAAAAAACTCAATGTTGCAGGTGAGAACTTAAACAGACCAATCAGGACATGAGAAGAATCATGTCTAGCTGCCCTAAATAGATATTTCATACAAGACACAGTTAGAAATGATGATGAGCACTTTATTACACCGTGTCATATTTACAATTACGGCATTTGGCAGAGCGACTTACAACGTGCTTTCAAGTTACCATTGATGAAGAGATCAATTCCGGTTCACTAGGACCCCAACTATGAATACAATCTTTTTATTCATTCTGTTGTAGATTCTGTACACAAGTTTGACAAGAAGAAGGTTACAAGTTCATCTAAATATTCTCTAAAGAAGTACTGGAGGCTCGGAGTATACGAGGTGCAGTGCGAGGTGTAATAAGGGCTGTGAGGTAGGATGGTGCTACTCCATGTTTGGCTTTGTAGGCCAGCATCAGTATTTAGAGCCGGTGGAGGGAACGTAGCAGAGGGGCGGTGTGGAGAACTTGGGAAGGTTGAACATCAGTCGTGCTGCTTCGTCCTGTATGAGTTGTAGAGGTCGGATGGTACATAGAGGTAGATTCTTGTTTACTGCCACTTTCACTTTTTAATCATTATTATTGGTGTGTTTTACACTTGGCCAACACACTCGCGTCTGAACCAGAAGAGCACCAAGTTCCAGGTTCAAACCCCATCGTGTCCCTCTGTCCCCAGGGGGACTGTCCCCGTCACTACTGAATGTAAATGTGTTGTTACGGAACACGTAAAATAATATAGTTGTATATAATCCAAGTGAAATATAGTACATGGTGAACTATACAACATGGTTTTTAATGTTTGTCTTGTGTTTTGGACGCGTGAAGCTCAAGAAAGTCAAAGGAGATTTCATTCATCTTTTCTATATAGATTCTTTATTTGCATTTTGTAATAACGCTCATGTTACGCTCGCCTTTGCGATGTCCGCATAGCTGCGTCCTGTTCACCAGCCTCCCAGATCAACCTGGACAGCCTGGTTCTTGTACTGTTTTCTTTTCTCCACGTCTCCTTGTGAAGCTTCTCGAAGATGCTCCAGTGCTGCTCTCATGTACGCGGTCTGCACGAGTTGCCCACACAGTTCCTTCTCCCTTGTGAGGAGGACCTTCAGGGTTTCCTCAATCTCCTGCCTCTTGCTTGTATTGTTTAAGTCCTGGAAACGTTTTTCCAGCTCGTTCCTGGTAGATGTTTCTTCAAGGAGCACTTTTTCAAGTTCTTCTCGTGCTCTGTGCTCATGGTCACGTTCGGCTGTCATCATCTCGAGTTCCTTTTTCATTTGCTGGAGCGTCTCCTCGTGGAGACTGTCTTTGCTCTCCAGCTGATGACGGAACTTTGTCTCTGTCTCCAGGAGAAGCCTCTCTGCCTCTTTCCTGCTTTCTCTTTTTGCTTCAAGCTCTTTTTCAGCTTTCTCTCTCCTGCTCTGCTCATCTGTCATTTGACTTCTCAGCGTTTCCTGCTCCTTCTTCTCGTTCTGCAGCGTCTCTTCATAAAGAGCCTGCATGCTCCCCAGCTGCGTATGGAGCTGTGTCTCCATCTCCATCTGCTTTCCAGTTTCTCTCACGTTACAGAAACGCCTTTCTGCTTCTTCTCTGTTGTGTCTCTCCACGTTCAGCTGTGCTTCAAGCTCCTCACATTGCAGCCATTCCAGATCTTGTTCTTCTCTCAGTCTTTCTTTTACTTCATTCTCAGCCTCCTGGATGGCAATTTGCCTCAGCTCTTCACGCCAAGCCAGGCTGTTCTGTGTCGTGTCACGAATAGCCATCTCCAGATTATTATTAGAGGCCATGAACATCTCCTCCACTTCTTTACGATGACCGGGATCCCTTTCCAGGAATGTCTCCGTCACCGCCTCGAGTGTGCCGAGCTGTTCCCCGAACACCTCAACCTGACCCATCTGAGCTGATTTCAGATCGGTCATTTTGGGCTCAACGGAAACGTCCTTCTTGAAGAAGCGACGCTTGGTCCACCTAACAAACTTCTTCCACGCCTTCCACGCCTTCATTTCTCTACCTCTATACTGAACTCTCGTAAATCTGAAATGATTAAGCTCTTCACGGCTCACCTCTTAAATAGAGCGAAGCTGATGATGTCACTTTTTTTTCAGCCAATCAGATGGAGGAACAAGATCTTAAGAACATTGTGATTGGCTGGTTTCACTCAGCTGATTACGCTACAGAACAAGAGCTCAGAAACATTGTGATTGGCTGAAAAAAATGATATCAGCCAATCACATTAATTCTGGGCTCTTGTTCTTGCTGAAAAAAAAGTGCCTCTCTGGACAGTGAATCAGGAGGAAACCCACACCGAGACAGAAGAACATGTAAACTCCACACACACAAGGTGCTGTCAACGCTATTTGTCCCAAATCAAATTACTGCCACTTTCACTTTTTAATCATTATTATTGGTGTGTTTTACACTTGGCTAACACGCTCACGTCTGAACCGGAAGAGCACAAAGTTCCAGGTTCAAACCCCACTTACTACCATCGTGTCCCTCTGTCCCCAGGGGGACTGTCCCCGTCACTACTGAATGTAAATGTGTTGTTACGGAACACGTAAAATAATATAGTTGTATATATTCCAAGTGAAATATAGTACACAGTCAGTAAAAACATTTGTTTTGCACGTCATTAGTGTGAACATGGACACGCCCCCTACACAAATGGGCCAATCGGATACCAGTACACCTTTGATTCTACATTTTATTATTAGATCATTTGTACCGTGATATAAAATTATTTTTAATGTTTGTCTTGTGTTTTAGACGTGTCAGAAAGACTTTGGGCGGAACCAGATTTGTTTAGTTGTTTCTATCTGGTCCGGTTAGAGTGTGACACCTAATTAGCCACGCGTATTTTTCACATGTAAATGTGTGCGTTCATGACGGAAAGTAAGTGCTGAGGAGTGTTGTTCACACTCGTGTGTTCGATTCGTTTATCCTTTCATACTGTTTTATATGCAGAGAGAGAGAGTTTGGCAATTATTTAATTATTATGCTAATTTCCGCCTGCTATTAGCGCTAAGCTAACGGGGTTCAATAATTTTCCTGTGTTTTAGCTGCTATATTTATATTCTAGGTAAAATGTTCTAGTGCTGGTTAGCTGCTTATGTAGGATTGTATTGTCTGTTTCATGTTAGATTACTGTAAGCAGTGTTATTAATCAGTGTTGTGTATCATATCATGTTCTGTGGAGTGTTTGCTTATGTATGCTTTCTCTGTTTCTTGTAGACCACACACACACACACACACACACACAGACACACACATACTTCGTTAATAAATAAGATAATTGATAAGCTGGCCTCCAGGCTCCTGATTCTCTGACCGGAATCAGATCCTACTGTCGCTTCACCAGTGTAACACGTCGTGGGAGTGGTAGAATCTACACGACAAGACGTGTGAAACTCAAGAAAGGCAAAGGAGATTTCATTCATTTTTTCTTTATAGATTCTTTATTTACTGAAATATCCTACTGTGTCTTCCTTTTACCTTCAGAGATGGAGGGACCAGGCGAGCAGTACTGGAGGCTCGGAGTATACCAGGTGCAGTGTGAGGTGTAATAAGGGTATTATAAATCATTATAAATCTGCTTGGCAGCAGAATCCCAGAATCTCTGTATTTAATCAGCTCAAGGTAATGTTGAGACGTGAGAGAAAGAAAGTCCAGATGCACACAAATAACTTGTGAAGCATAAGATTGACAGAGTGCTCCAACACAAGTTGGAGAGTAACGGTGCCACGTCTGGGTGCAGCAGGAGCCCCAGCCGTCAGGCTGAGTGCTGCCAGCTGGGGCTCCTGCTGCACCCAGACGTGGCACCGTTACTCTCCAACTTGTGTTTACCATGTAAAATCCAGAACTGGAACCAGACAGTCAGCACATGGACAGGTGCTGCTGGGTAGGCATCCGTGTTTGGAGCCCTGTTAGAAGGAACCGACACTGATGCATCGATGTGGATCCTGAACTTTGATTTCAGTTCCTGGCAACCGCCACACGCCTGTTGGTTTGTTTTTCTTGGCTTCCTTTGTTTTGTCCCTCGTGCCTTTTTCTTTTGTGCGTATTAATAAATCCCATTTGCCCAGATGTCCCGTCTCTGTGCTTCCTTCCCCCGTCAGCCCGTGGTTGTGACAAACAGAGGTAAAATGTACAATGAGACAAGTTCTGACATTCAAACAAATCCTGTTCAATTTTCTGATATGTATTGTATTTCTTTTCATAAATTATTTGTTGTTCCGGCAGCTCAGGTGGCACTTTATTTTAAAAAGTCTATATTTGCCAGATCAAGTAAAGCATACATGTGCATGTTTTTGGTGTTATGTTTTGGTGTTTAATTATCATTATATTCGTGCATTTTCTAAAGATTCTGTTTTTGAATAAAGGGTTGGAAATGAGTGCTTTTATTTATTCATAATTTATAAAAAATAATCGACAGATTAATTGATTATTAAAATGATTGTTAGTAGCAGCCATGCTTCTTTATTATCGGAAGATACATCGAACATTAAGACTAACTGTGCTGTAAAACAAGTATTTGCTTTATTAGATATTTCACCAGATTTATTTGTTTCAAAGCCAAATGGCGTATGATGTAAGCCAGGACTTTATTAGGCATCAGACCAAGTGATGATTATCACCATTTCACAGGGTGAAGAGCAGGAATCCGCTGAAGATGCAGTGATTACTCTCATCGTTGTAAAGTCGCTGGTTTCCAGTCTCCCGCCTCCAGCTGCAGAGTCACGCCGCCGACCAGGTAGGAGACGTGGTGGTCCATGTCGTACTCCCCCAGCAACATGATCCTCTGCTGGTTCCTGTACAGCGCTGTGTACATGGTGCGCGATGAGAGGATGTCCGCCACGGTGAACCTGAAGAAGTAAACGCCCTTCACTGGAGCGGTGAAGAACCCTGCAGAACCATACAGAAAAATTCACTACAGTCAGATCTACTACCATGATGCACCTGTCAGGTTAAACAGGAGACTATCAGTCCCTGTTCATCACCAGACTGAACCACAAACCCTGGTGGACACCAGGGACTCCGCCTTCCAGTCCAAAGACAAAGAGGCTCAATTCTACAGGCCAAGCCAACCAGTCACGGGCCAGTAAGGAGCAAAACGAGCTGATGCAGAGAAGATGAACATGGCTGCCCGCTCCTCACCAACGGTGATGGTTTAAGCCTTTAAACCTGAGCCACACCGTGTGTGGTGTTTCACAAGGACAGTCACTTCACTTTCACAAAGTGCGTTAAGAGGCTGGCACTGAGGTGTTTAAAGAATGTGACTCCCACTGACACCATGACTATGAGAAGATGCTGAGCACCTGTATTACTGCTGTAGGCGTTTCCAACATTGGTGATGATGTTCCTGAAGACCAAGTTCAGTTCGGAAGGTCCTGTTTGTACATACTTATATCTTATATCCCAAATAAAAGGCACATCATATTTAAGGATATGACCCAATACTCATCATGTACAAATAAACCGATCTTTCATCACGATTACAATATGTATTCAGTATATAGCAATAATAATGTCATTTACCTGCATTCATGTTCAGTTTCTCCACTTTTGTCTCCACTAATGTTAGTCTGGTCTTCAGTCCTCCAATCTCTGCATTCAGAGCAGAAAATATTAAAACCACAGTCAGTTCCTATGTGAGCTTTACTAGAATTAGTGGACTTCTCCGTCTTCTTTTTGAATTTCTGCTTATTCTACAACACAAATTCATAAATATCTGAACAGAATGAAGACCCCCACTACGCTGGTACGTAAACTTGGTTAATGAGTTCATCACATGATACCTGAGTTCTTCTGCTGCAGATCTTCTACTTGGTTCTTGACAGCTTTCAGCTCTGCTGCTTGTTCTGATGTAGGTGGAACACAAAAAATGAGACAAATCTTCACCAAGAAAATATGATTAGAGATCATTTCAATCCAGCACCTGCATTCTGATGAGTCAGGTTCTCCACGTTCTGCTCATTGTCATCCATTTGGATCTTTAGAGCCGTCAGCTCTGCCACAAGTGCTGCAATAATGAAGGAATAATTCAGTACTTTATGGTAGATTATGGTATGGCTTATTTCTATAGGAGATTAAAGAGTTTTTATGACAGGATGGTCGCATATAAGTTAATTTATATGGCTGTATATGGCAGTTTATGGCAGTATATAATAATTTATGGATGAATATGGTTGCATATAACAGTTAATTTATATGGCTGTATATAATAGTTTATGGCGGTATATGAATGTACATGACTGTATGTATGGATGTATAACAATGTATATTGATGAGATGTCACTGATTGTTCCCATGCTCAGAATTACTGTAAAAAATTCAATGGTCACTCTTGTAAGCAGCTTGGATGTGAACGTTGGACTGTCTGTTCTGCATTACCTGCATTTTCCATCTTCAGATTCTCCAGGTCTTTCTGTACGTCTGACAGGACAGCATCTTGCACTTATATACAAAATAATACAGATGTCTGTTATTCTAAATTATATCTACTCATGCACTCTATTACATGTAGAGAATTGAATTAATGTACTGTTATTCTAACCTAAACTAATCATAACCAATGAATAATAATTCAATGTTTATGTTATTTTTACAGTAATTACATGGAATTAATACTATGTGTGATTAAATAATACTATTTGTATAGTATATTTTACACTATAATATTTGTCAAATGTCATTTATGCACCTGCATTCTCCTTCATGTTCTCCACTTCATCCTTCATGGTCTTTATCTCCACATCTTGAGCTAAATAATGTAATAATGTAAATGTAAATGAGCTAAATACCAACATTAAAGTCTGTGAATGATGTTCATACTGGTCTCAGTGTTGTTGAATTAATATTGCACATTTAGAAGATGTGATTACCAGCGTTTTCTCTCTCCAGAACTTTGAAATCCAGCCTCAGATCCAGCACCATGTCTTCAGGGTCCTTTAGGTTGGTCTTCACGTTCTCCAACTGGACTTCCTGAGCCAGCATCGTGTCCCGCAGGTAGCGGACCATGTTCCTCAGGTACTGCAGCTCAGCGTTGATGTCCTGCACAGGAATTTCTTTTTTTGTATTTAGAGGGTTGCTCTGCTTGTTCAGAGAAAGAGCTCTAAATGTGGAGAACAGCAGGAACAGCAAGGAGATGATGACCCTCATCTTCAACACAATCAGGTCAGCTTTCCACTCATCTAGACTCTTCATAGTTGGGGGTCCTAGTGAACCAGAACTGACCACTTCATCCATGGTAACATGGAAGCAAGTTGTAAGTCGCTCTGGTTAAGGACGTCTGGCAAACGCCTTAAATGTAAATGTAAGCGGCCTCCTTTTTTTATAAAGCCGAACTTATTCATTATTTACATTTAAGGCATTTGGCAGACGGCCGTATCCAGAGCCACTTACAACGTGCTTCCATGTCACCATGGATGAAGAGATCAATTCCGGTTCACTAGGACCCCCAACTATGAACTATTTTATTCACTCTGTTCTAGTTTCTATACAGAAGTCAGACGAGAAGACGGTTACAAGTTCATCTAAATCTTCTCTAAAGAGGAAGGTCTTGAGCTGCCATGTGAAGGTGCTCAGTGACTGAGCTGGAAGTTCATTCCACCACCGAGGGGCCAAGACGGAGAAGAGTCTAGATGAGCGTCTTCCTTTTACCTTCAGAGATGGAGGGACCAGGCGAGCAGTACTGGAGGCTCGGAGTATACCAGGTGCAGTGCGAGGTGTAATAAGGGCTGTGAGGTAGGATGGTGCTACTCCATGTTTGGCTTTGTAGGCCAGCATCAGTATTTAGAACCTGATGCGTGCAGCTACTGGGAGACGGTGGAGGGAACGTAGCAGAGGGGCGGTGTGGAGAACTTGGGAAGGTTGAACATCAGTCGTGCTGCTGCGTCCTGTATGAGTTGTAGAGGTCGGATGGTACATAGAGGTAGATTCTTGTTTACTGTCACTTTCAGTTTTTAATCATTATTATTGGTGTGTTTTACACTTGGCCAACACACTCGCGTCTGAACCAGAAGAGCACCAAGTTCCAGGTTCAAACCCCACTTACTACCATCGTGTCCCTCTGTCCCCAGGGGGACTGTCCCCGTCACTACTGAATGTAAATGTGTTGTTACGGAACACGTAAAATAATATAGTTGTATATAATCCAAGTGAAATATAGTACATGGTGAACTATACAACATGGTTTTTAATGTTTGTCTTGTGTTTTGGACGTGTGAAGCTCAAGAAAGTCAAAGGAGATTTCATTCATCTTTTCTATATAGATTCTTTATTTGGCGTATTTGCATTTTGTAACAACGCTCATGTTACGCTCGCCTTTGCGATGTCCGCATAGCTGCGTCCTGTTCACCAGCCTCCCAGATCAACCTGGACAGCCTGGTTCTTGTACTGTTTTCTTTTCTCCACGTCTCCTTGTGAAGCTTCTCGAAGATGCTGCAGTGCTGCTCTCATGTACGCGGTCTGCACGAGTTGCCCACACAGTTCGTTCTCCCTTCTGAGGAGGACCTTCAGGGTTTCCTCAATCTCCTGCCTCTTGCTTGTATTGTTTAAGTCCTGGAAACGTTTTTCCAGTTCGTTCCTGGTAGATGTTTCTTCAAGGAGCACTTTTTCAAGTTCTTCTCGTGCTCTGTGCTCATGGTCACGTTCGGCTGTCATCATCTCGAGTTCCTTTTTCATTTGCTGGAGCGTCTCCTCGTGGAGACTGTCTTTGCTCTCCAGCTGATGACGGAACTTTGTCTCTGTCTCCAGGAGAAGCCTCTCTGCCTCTTTCCTGCTTTCTCTTTTTGCTTCAAGCTCTTTTTCAGCTTTCTCTCTCCTGCTCTGCTCATCTGTCATTTGACTTCTCAGCGTTTCCTGCTCCTTCTTCTCGTTCTGCAGCGTCTCTTCATAAAGAGCCTGCATGCTCCCCAGCTGCGTATGGAGCTGTGTCTCCATCTCCATCTGCTTTCCAGTTTCTCTCACGTTACAGAAACGCCTTTCTGCTTCTTCTCTGTTGTGTCTCTCCACGTTCAGCTGTGCTTCAAGCTCCTCACATTGCAGCCGTTCCAGATCTAGTTCTTCTCTCAGTCTTTCTTTTACTTCATTCTCAGCCTCCTGGATGGCAATTTGCCTCAGCTCTTCACGCCAAGCCAGGCTGTTCTGTGTCGTGTCACGAATAGCCATCTCCAGATTATTATTAGAGGCCATGAACATCTCCTCCACTTCTTTACGATGACCGGGATCCCTTTCCAGGAATGTCTCCGTCACCGCCTCGAGTGTGCCGAGCTGTTCCCCGAACACCTCAACCTGACCCATCTGAGCTGATTTCAGATCGGTCATTTTGGGCTCAACGGAAACGTCCTTCTTGAAGAAGCGACGCTTGGTCCACCTAACAAACTTCTTCCACGCCTTCATTTCTCTACCACTATACTGAACTCTCGTAAATCTGAAATGATTAAGTTCTTCACGGCTCACCTCTTAAATAGAGCGAAGCTGATGATGTCACTTTTTTTCAGCCAATCAGATGGAGGAACAAGATCTTAAGAACATTGTGATTGGCTGGTTTCACTCAGCTGATTACGCTACAGAACAAGAGCTCAGAAACATTGTGATTGGCTGAAAAAAATGATATCAGCCATTCACATTAATTCTGGGCTCTTGTTCTTGCTGAATAAAAAGTGCCTCTCTGGACAGTGAATCAGGAGGAAACCCACACCGAGACAGAAGAACATGTAAACTCCACACACACAAGGTGCTGTCAACGCTATTTGTCCCAAATCAAATTACTGCCACTTTCACTTTTTAATCATTATTATTGGTGTGTTTTACACTTGGCTAACACGCTCGCGTCTGAACCGGAAGAGCACAAAGTTCCAGGTTCAAACCCCACTTACTACCATCGTGTCCCTGAGCGGGACGCTTAACCCTGACTGTGTCCCCAGGGCATACCTGTCAAGTATCCCGTTTTGGCCCGTTCATTCCCGCCGTCCTCCCGTATTAGTATTTTCCCGTAAATCTCCCGTATTTTAATCTGCGTTATTAAAAAAAAAAAAATCTGAGTTGTGTCGCTAATCTCGCGATAAGTGCCGCCTGCAGTAGCTACTACAGGTACTGAAGGTGGCAGTTCTCGCGAGATTAGCGCCTGAGGTCAGATGACGAGATGATGAGTGACGACGCGGGAAAAAAGAAGAAGAAACAGACAGATGATGGACGCCAGGACAGAGAAGGAAGGCGCTCCTGGGTGCACCACGTCCCGCACATCCTGACTCAGGTCCGTCCTTCGTATTTAACCGTCACCTCGGACCTTCTAGAACCCGCCGCTGATACTGCGGTTCGTCCAGGGCCGCTGCGTGTGGGTGAACCCGGCGGTGGAACCTGATGAAGATGAAGAGGAGGAGGACGAGCCGGAACGGGAGGAAGGACCCGCCCTCTTCACCCCGCTGTCTGAAGACGCAGGTGAGCGTGCGAGATGCCGCCGGTCCGCCTCCTCCTCCGTAACCACGGTAACGCGCCACGTTTCTGCGTTTGGTGTAGAAATCGACCGGCTGCCACCGTGGAGCTCCCGGCTGTCCTCCGCCCTCGTCCCCCGCTTCGCCGGGGGCGTCGCCCGTCATCACCGCGTCCCGGTCTCCCCGCAGGAAGTTCGAGAACGTTTACATCGGCTGGGGCGTGAAGAGCGACGCGGCCTTCTCGCCGGCGCTGCCCCCCGACCCCCAGCGCGACTTCCCCGGCGGGCCGGAGGTGACCGAGGAGGCGGACCCCACGCCGCAGGAGGACGAGGACGAAGACTGACGTTCACATGAAAACTTTTACTAGCGACCGAAACACAAGATTGACGTTCATGCCGAAGTTTAGTTAACGCACGGTAAATAAACGGTGAAGACACACGAGACACATGACACCGTAACACATTTCTGTAGTTTTCACAGCATTATTACTGTATAATGAACAAATCCGTACTGTAGAACCTGTATACAGCATGTTGCTGTAGATTTGCAAAGCATCATGGTTTAAATTCCTGGGCGGCTGTTGTTTTACAGTAAAACCATATTGCTGTATATCATAATACAATAATTTTGAGCGGGAATTTTCATATTTCTCACCTTTCAGTTATTCGGAACACAGAAATCATATTTCTAGGATATATTTCATGAAGCCAGAGGACGACCCAGCGTTTTTAATTTTACATCCTCAATATTAAGAAATGAAGTACTGATGGCCAGCTTCGCATTATTTTCATGAAAGAAGATTCAACGCTTTCCTTGTCCTTTGACTTCAGAAAGGTAAATCAACTCATTGTTTTTTGCAACAGTACGTGTATTAGCTTAACCTAGTGTAGCGGTCCTTCTTCCGCGTTGTGTAATTTTTTTATTTCTTTTCTTGAACCGTAATTGACGAGCTGACACCCAAGAAATTTTCTGTGCAAAGTGTATTCTGTATGAAAGCAAGGTCACGCCAGAACATCACGTCACAACTCGCGTCTCTCTGCACCTCTCTCTCTCACAGCTCATGCCATGTGTCTAAGAGGACTAAACCGGGTCTCCAACCCACTAACCCACGGGCACGGCCGCATCCAACCACTTTTCGGGGGTGATCAAAGTTTTAGAACCCACATAACTTTTTATAATAATCATAAATTGAACAAACAAAAATACAGAAACATATTTGACATAACCAGAAACATTAACACATTTTAACATTTTACAATTGAACAAACACCCGGATTATCATTATAATTCCCTTACCCACATCAGAATACAGGTAAACAAAATAAAAGTCTTTAGAAAATAAGAAAATAAAATACACAAAAAAAGAAGAAATACATTTATAAATCTAGTGTAACCATTTAACTCCGGCACACTAGCACTAATTTAGCTAAATGTTAATTTTTTCAAGTATTGCTTGTCGGTCTTTTAGCTAGCTACAGCTAATTAGCTTGACATTCGTCTTCTCCTTTGCTAGCGACCGTTGGTATTGTCAACGGTAACCGACCTAGGCGACACAGGACACTGCAACAGGTAAGACGCCGCATATCTTCTGAGCTCCAAAATAATTATACATTATTATGTGCTATCTGGTCTCGTAAGTCTGGTTCAGGGGAAGCATCACATGATAGATGTTTACTTGCAATTGTGTGCACTTATGCCTGTAGTGTTGCTTCTTGGTCTGTTAGCTAGCTACAGCTAATTAGCTTGACAATTGTTTTCTTCTTCGCTAGCAACCGTTGGTATTGTCAACGGAAACCGACCTAGGCGACACAGGACACTGCAACAGGTAAGACGCTGCATTTTTGGACTTCGATCATCTAACCTGAGGACACAGGAGTGTCATTTCCAACTAGTGAATACATTTTGACACATTATTGATTTTGGCTTTACATGTTTAAGTCTGTCACATACTTTTTTTTCAGGATATGAATCTGTAGCAAACACCAGCCAAACAGTCAGTTCAACTACATACTGTAATCAGTATGTCTTTCAAATGCAAAGAATGATATTTCTTTGCAGGGACAATCCTCAGTTATATTATAAATAACCAATTTGTTATTTTTATATTTTTACCCATATATTGGTACTTGCTGATCCATTAGTGTAATACATCAACAGATCTGTTCCTTTCCTGTTGTGAGAACAAGAGCTTTACTGGAGTGTATTGCTCTAACATTCTTGAAATTAAATTGCCCATAGGTGTGAGCGTGAATGTTTGTATGCATCTGTATGTCATCTTTGTAATCGCCAACTTGTCCAGGGTGTACCCTGCCTCTTTCCCAATGACAGCTAGAAATGGCTCCAGCTCTTCTGTGATGTTTAAATTGACACTGGAAAATGTATGGATAAATACAGATACATTTTGAGATGCACTACAAAGCTACAAATTTGCTGTGAAGGATATCTGAAACCAACATTTGTCCTCAACACTCTGGTGGAACAATTTTCTGCTTTAGCACTGCCAATATATTTCCCCTATATGTTGAATATGGGTCCGGACAGCTGCTGAGTAGTGAAACAAAGTAGAAAATAGTTCTGCATTCTATGGTATATTAGAGAATCGGAAGTAGCACAAAGTATTCACAAAATTCAAGTGTGAGAGGTTAATGTACCAAACTTCAATAATTTATTACCCTCACATGGATCAGCAAATATCACTATATTGGACCAAATCTTTGTAAGTTTTTTCTCCTGGGGTAATATATGGCATCTTATGAATTTACAGATTTATTGTCAGGATAAATCCTGAGCAAAGCAAGTGTTCTTCCAAGGTCCAGCTGAGCAGAAGGACTGGCAGGATGGTGCAACGAAAAAATTAATCCCTCAATCCACACGTGGCATCGTTTATCAGAGGCTTTATCGAGTATGACTGGCAGAACAACTGATATCAGGTGAGACTGTTAATTTATATTTATTTAAACTTTGCAGAAATAAAATACTCTACAGCAGGGATAGACAACCTTGATCCTCCAGGGCCGCTATCCTGCTAGTTTTACAACTATTCTACCCACTGATTGACTGAACACACCTGATCCAGGCATTCAGAAGCTGTAAGTGCAGTGATGGTTGGAAAATGAGCAGGAGGACAGTGGCCCTCAAGGACCAGGGTTGGCTACACTTATTCACTGTACAGGGCAGTGTCTTACAGATGCCCTCTTGTTTGTGTGTTTCTATATGTAAAACTGTGCATGTGTGTGTAGTGTATTTTACTAGGCTACTGCACCTTCATGTAGTAATAGAAACATTTCCAAACGTTTCCAATGGGAAGTAGGGAGTCTCAAAAAATTGTCATAGAGCCAATAGTGTGGATTAATGCTGCCTTTGCATTTCTACTCTACATTAGTAACTTATGCCTCTTTGTCCTTCAACTTCAGGGAAGAAGATTCCAGCCCTATAAGACATATTCAGTATAGGAAGAAATGGCGCCGGAATCATATATGTCATTGGGACCAGTAAAGTCAGTCTTGAACAGTTTATTGGTTGAATATTGAAATGTTTTCGTACAAATGCATTTTTCTACAATTCTTCTTTTAACTGAACATTTTACTTACTTGGAATTTTTGTATTTGTAAAAAACAAACAAACAAAAAACAAAACCTGAAATATGTGATAGTTGTCTATATGGTGATGCTTTTGTGTGTTTTATTGTTAATTTTATTATATTATCAATTAACTTTACAGGATACAGTGACTGCACATACAAACCAATGTCTGAAAAGGGAAATGTAAAAAGTACAAAAAAGTATTTTTTTTTAATTATCTGTATAAGCATTGAAGTGTTACAAAATAATTCTTGGCCTTGGTGTTTAAATTGGTTTACCTGAAGAGAAAGGGTTGTTTGGGAAAATAGTGTTTTTTACAAAGTAAAACTTTTTGTAAACTGCTTTAAAAAAATAAATGAAATGTTTTGCGACAAAAAACGCATCTTCATTGTATTGTATGCTATAATTTTTATTTTATAACAATATTTTATAAATTACTTATTATAACAAATAATGCAGTCATGCACATTGCAGTAGCCTAATATGTGCTGTAATGAAATGTATAGCACTTTATTACTGTGATTGCAAATACAGTCTGTGCTTACTACTGTAACAATGATTACAGTATTCAGATTATTGCTGTAATAACAATTACAGTATTTTGAAGGTACTGTGATTCAATTTACAGTAATGGGCATGAACTCCCCCGACCTGCTGCTGCTGGTGGAGAACTGTCCTAAAGGAGCCGAGACGCTGCTCACCCGCTGCCTGCACATCCTCACCGATAAAGGTCCGTTCTGCTGGTGCCCGCCGTTCGTAACGAGTGTTACCATCAAGACGAGAGTCCGAACGTGTGTGTTCCTCCTCAGTGTCCCCCTCTCCAGAGCTGGTGGAGAGGGTCCGGGATCTCTATCACAAGCGGGTTCCTGATGTCCGCTTCCTCATTCCCGTCATCAACGGCCTGGAGAAGGTGGGTTGCGTTGATGCAGTCAGTGTGTGAGTGTGTGTGATACCAAGTCATGATCTTGTCCTGTTCTCCTCAGAAAGAGGTGATTCAGGCTCTACCCAAGCTCATCAAGCTGAACCCCATCGTGGTGAAGGAGGTCTTCAACCGGCTCCTCGGCACCCAGCACAGTAAGCTGGCGTTTCGTCCTGCTGTCCCCAGCATCTTCTGTGCAGCTCGGCGCTGAGATGTGTGTGTTCCTGCAGGTGAAGGCAGCTCCTCCATGTCTCCGCTGACCCCCGGCGAGCTGCTCATCGCCCTCCACAACATCGACTCCACCAAGTGCGACAACGTTTCCAGGACTTAAACAGTACAAGCAAGAGGCAGGAGATTGAGGAAACCCTGAAGGTCCTCCTCAGAAGGGAGAAGGAACTGTGTGGGCAACTCGTGCAGACCGCGTACATGAGAGCAGCACTGGAGCATCTTCGAGAAGCTTCACAAGGAGACGTGGAGAAAAGAAAACAGTACAAGAACCAGGCTGTCCAGGTTGATCTGGGAGGCTGGTGAACAGGACGCAGCTATGCGGACATCGCAAAGGCGAACGTAACATGAGCGTTATTACAAAATGCAAATACGCCAAATAAAGAATCTATATAGAAAAGATGAATGAAATCTCCTTTGACTTTCTTGAGCTTCACACGTCCAAAACACAAGACAAACATTAAAAACCATGTTGTATAGTTCACCATGTACTATATTTCACTTGGATTATATACAACTATATTATTTTACGTGTTACGTAACAACACATTTACATTCAGTAGTGACGGGGACAGTCCCCCTGGGGACAGAGGGACACGATGGTAGTAAGTGGGGTTTGAACCTGGAACTTGGTGCTCTTCTGGTTCAGACGCGAGTGTGTTGGCCAAGTGTAAAACACACCAATAATAATGATTAAAAAGTGAAAGTGGCAGTAAACAAGAATCTACCTCTATGTACCATCCGACCTCTACAACTCATACAGGACGAAGCAGCACGACTGATCTTCAACCTTCCCAAGTTCTCCACACTGCCCCTCTGCTACGTTCCCTCCACCGGCTCCCAGTAGCTGCACGCATCAGGTTCTAAATACTGATGCTGGCCTACAAAGCCAAACATGGAGTAGCACCATCCTACCTCACAGCCCTTATTACACCTCACACTGCACCTGGTATACTCCGAGCCTCCAGTACTGCTCGCCTGGTCCCTCCATCTCTGAAGGTAAAAAGAAAGACACAGTAGGATATTTCGGTAAATAAAGAATCTATAAAGAAAAAATGAATGAAATCTCCTTTGCCTTTCTTGAGTTTCACACGTCTTGTAGTGTAGATTCTACCACTCCCACGACGTGTTACACTGGTGAAGCGACAGTAGGATCTGATTCCGGTCAGAGAATCAGGAGCCTGGAGGCCAGCTTATCAATTATCTTATTTATTAACGAAGTATGTGTGTGTGTGTGTGTGTGTGTGTGTGTGTGGTCTACAAGAAACAGAGAAAGCATACATAAGCAAACACTCCACAGAACATGATATGATACACAACACTGATTAATAACACTGCTTACAGTAATCTAACATGAAACAGACAATACAATCCTACATAAGCAGCTAACCAGCACTAGAACATTTTACCTAGAATATAAATATAGGCAGTGAAGGAATAAATTTGTGAGACTATTGGTCTTCTCCGCGGGTCCTTCAACCCAGGTTCTTTGTTGGAGGATGCATTGCTCAAGGCTGAGAAAGAATGAAGACTCAAGACTCAGTCTGCGCAGAAGGGGGAATCTTTAATGTTCACAGAAAACATGCACCAGCACTCTGTGTACAGATTCCGATTCCGATGTTTCAGTGCGTGCTCAGCTCTTTTATAGGTAGTGACAAACATAGTCTTTTTTGAGGTGGAGTCTTCTGCTCGTTCGTGCTGTCTTCTGCAGGGGCAGATAACCTCTTCAGCAGGGTGAAACCACAAGGTGCATAGTTGACAGTTTTAACACGGTCGGGTGCAGGTGTTATGTCTCACTTCCTCTAAGAGTGATATGTTCCACTTCCTTTATGTTTGCACGCCATCTGATAACAGATGTTTTACCAGTCTTTAGCAAAGTAACATATGTCAAAGCAGTATATTTCTACAATTCCCCCTTTTGAACTATATTTAATAGTTCAATAAAAACAGAACGGACATATAGTCAAGCTGGAACATCTCCTCTGGGTCTTTTAAGGTTATAGTGAGGAGTAAACAGACATGACAGCCACCCTGCCCTGGGTCGGCCTGAATCGTCCGTAACCTAACAGGAATACATGATAAAAAATGACCGTAATGATACAAAAAGAAGGAAGAGACAATCAAAAGAGTATTTAGACATGAGACCACAGGACACCTTCTTCGTCATCACTGGCATCCGGCGGTGGGGCGGAAGGACAGGTAAGCAAAGGCAGCTGGAGAGAGGGGTCCTTACCCTCCGGAGTAAGAGCAGTGACAATAAGTCTAGTTAATAGTGCACGAATACAGGGAATACAACAACAACCACAAGTGACTAAAATGGCCGTGAACACAGCGATAGAGATGAGAACAGAGACAACGAGAGTTTTGTATGTACCGAACATATCAAGCCAAGCATCCCACATTTCTGTGTTCACACCAGAATGTTCCTTCATCTTGGTGGTAAGAGCGGTTAGGCCAGTAATTGCTTTGGTAAGAGAACCATCCGGAGAGGTATTGTTGGGGATGAAAGTACAACAGTCCTTGCCAAATATACTACAGACACCCCCTTTTTCGGCCAAAAGTAAGTCGACCGCGATTCTATTTTGGAATGCCATTAAGGAAGTAGCGGAGAGTTGTTCGTGCACTGCGGCGAGGCCGTCTCTGGTGAAATTGGCGAGGAGTTGTACATTGAAATGGATATAGTTTATGCGGTCCACGTTTTTATTGGGAGTAATTGGAAAAAATGCTGAAATAAGTGGGATGTTTTCGAACCCGGTGGCTACCTGGTTAACCAACTTATACTCGTTAGGCACACCCCTTGGAACCCCGATGGCATCAATATAAGTGGGGTTATACGCAGACCCTGGAATGATAGAGCGCTTGCTTCGACCGGGAAACTGGGAGCGTCTTCCAACCTGAGGGTCAAAATCCACGGCCGTGACGGAAACGGGAAGTAATAGAGACACGAGAGCGCAAGTGCCACTGGCACCCAGCGGGAATCCATCATACAATTTCCTGCCGCCACAGTACCACCACAAATCAGCACGAGGAATGGGCCTAAACCCTGGTTGCATTTTAACGATTTCTGTGCACCAGGTTATGTCAATGCAGCCTAGCGGCACGGTATTTCCCGTGAGGTTGACGCAAGTGAAATTATTAGGGGCAACATCCGAAGAGAAATAAGGTGGCTTATGCGATGTTACGTTAGACGTTCTGGGGAAGTACTTCAGCAAACTAGTGCAGATTTGAGGAGGACCGATGGAGTTCATTAGGGACAACATACAGGTTTGGTTTAAGGGGGCAGGGACAACCTTGAGGAGGGGTCTTGGGCCCAGACAGACTATACAGTCGGAATTGATGTCTGCTGCCGCTTGCTCGGCCAAGAGCAACCAATTGTTCGTGTTCCCAGATGCACCATAAACAATTTGAAATATGTCATCCGCCGTAAGTGGATCGGCGGCCATTCTGGCCGTAGCGACAGCTGAGGTCACTTGGTTAACCAAAACGGTGGGTCGAGGCTCAGTCGCCTGGCAAAAGGCTACTTGCCATGAGAGTTCAATCGGCACCTTCCATGGAGCGAGTAAGAAGAGCCGACACCCTTGCGTCAGGTGGGGAAATACCCCAGCGGTAATCGTGAGTAGCAACCCGTCGTTTTTTGGCAATTTTGCTAAAGTGACATTTTTTCTCCACAGCACTGCATCAGCGGTGGAATATGAAGACCAATCGTCCGGGGTTTCAGCAACCAAATTTTTCCATGACCATTCACCGTAGGTGCCACCTAGAGTAAGGTACCATGAATCTGTTTTAAATTGACCAGGCATAACCTTTTCCACGCGATGGTGGGCCCTGCCTAGTGATCTATGTACTACTTTAAATGGAAACGCCGACCAAGGTAGAGTGGCAATGTAGGAGCTATTGGATGGGATGCAAAGAATCAAGTCTGTTGATTTTACCCTCGGGGCCAACTGCCCACAGGAAGAAGAAGACCTTTTGGTCCGGGTTCGGGAAGGTCGCAGCATGAGGGCAGATGGGGTGATCAGGTTAGCAACGGGGAGCGGTGTTGAAGCGGTCGAATTCGCCACGGGTGAAGCCGTAGCGTTGACGGCGCGGAAGAGCTGGGGGAGGCCTTCGAACCCCAGCAAAATAGCGATAGGAACACTGACCAGTGCACAAAAGACCAGAAAGACGACAGCTCTCTCTCTCCAGGTCATAATGTCTGGAAATGGCCAAGACATGGTTATAGAGAAAATATATAAAACAATATGAACACTGAGTAAATGCAAATTAAGAGTAGTAAAATGTAGGAACTAGTATAATAGGACGCGAAGTAAGGTAATCCCCCTTTGAAAATGTACAACCAGCCGGTTGTATCTTGGGGTCAGTTGTGTCCAGCATCTGCTCTTAGGGCATCCTGGATCTCCGGGACAGTCCGGCCTGGTTCAGGTGCAGCCGCACACTGGGAGAGGTGAAACCAGGTATCTCCTTTTCCTTTGAGCCGAACAGCATGTGACGTCCTCTCGGTGATCTGGTAGGGCCCTGTCCAACGGGGTTCACTCCATTTCCGTTTGGTCACCTTCAGGAGTACGTATTCTATCCCTGGACTCGGGGGGTTGCCTGCAGGCGGCTGGGACCCTCGGCCTGTGACCTGCGTAGAATGCTGGGAGAGAACACTTTGTAAAATGTTAAAATATGCTTTTGGAGACAGTTTTTCAGATGCTTCAGTAGTCATAAACAGTCGTGACGAAGGACCAGGAAAGGGACGTCCATGTTCTAACTCAAAAGGCGTGTACCCCGAGGTTTTATTCACCGAGCTACGAATAGACATTAAAGCCAATGGTAACGCGTCAACCCAGGACATTTTGGTCTGTGCACAGATTTTTGCCAATTTAGTTTTGAGTGATAGGTTCATTCTTTCCACTTTACCTTGTGATTGAGGATGGTAAACCGTGCCAAACTTGTGTTTTAACCCTAAGGCAGATTCAACTGTTTGCAGATCCTTATTTTTGAAATGAGTTCCATTGTCTGACCTAATGGTTTCAGGAAACCCGTGTTGCGGGATGTAATGGTTAATCAGGCACTTGACCACCGTTTTGCTATCTTCTCTAGTCACGGGCCAGGCTTCTGGCCAGCCCGAGAATGCATCTACCATGACCAGAAGGTACCTATGTCGTCCTACCCGTTCAACCATATCCGTGTAGTCAATCACAATTTCTTTTCCTGGGCACAGTGGAATTGGGAAGATGCCCAACATGGGTTTCAATGTGGGTTTTATTCCGTACAGGTTGCATTCCGTGCAGGTTCTCACTAGGTACTGGGCCATATCATGTAATTGCGGATGCCACCAGGTGGACAGATTCCTCATCATTTGGGTTGCCCCCACGTGTCCCACCCCGTGAGCTTCTTCCATGGCCGTTTGTCTTACGCCCGGAGGTAAAATGGGTCTCCCATCCGGGCCTCTCCATAAATCGGTGTTGGTGGCTCCTCGGGCCAACCACAGAGTTTTTTCTTCCGGACTTGCTTTCTCCTGTAATTCTTTTAGGGTGGCTTTGGTCAGATCGAGTGGTGTGTCATCCACAGGAGGTTGTGGTTGGGAGTCCATTACCATGATGGATGAGGGTATGTAACCTGCAGTTTGTTTCGCTATGAAGTCAGCTTGTCTGTTACCTTGGGCAATCAAGTCCGTTCCAGTGCTGTGACCTTTACATTTTATGACGGCCACCTTTTCTGGCTGTAACAGGGCTTCGGCTAGTTCTTTCATTTCTTCCCCATGTTTGATCGGTTTTCCACCAGCTGTGAGGAATCCTGCTCTCATCCACTGCCTTAGCTCTACATGGACTGCCCCTACTACATAGGCCGAATCACTGTAGATGTTAACCTTTCGGCCTTGTGCCAATTTCAATGCTTCAATGACTGCTCTTAATTCTGCTCTTTGTGCTGATTGAGGTCCTTCCAGTTTTTCTGCCTTGACCACTTCCCATTTCATTTCCTTCTGTTCTACTATTGCCCATGCTGCCTGCAACGTTCCTTGGTCTGTTCTAAAACAACATCCGTCGGTAAACCACTCAGTTGTAGCATCTACAAGTGGTTCAGCTTGTAAATATGGTCTAATGTTCTCCTCTTTCTGTACATTCTTCTCACATTCGTGTGGGGTACCTGATGCCATGTGATCAGCCATGTTTATACCTGCATGTGAGTAGCTAATGTGTGGAGCAGTGAGAATGTCCATTAGTCGCCTTTGTCGTAATGGTGTGAGTGTGAAGGCCTGTGAGGTTACATAGGCTACGACGCTGTGTGCCGTCAGTATTTTCAAAGGATGGTTCATGACTATGTGAGCTGTTTTAGTGATGATTTTAGCTAGTCCTGCCGCATGTTGGGTGCATGATGGATGTCGTTGTTCAATATTGTCTAGCATGACACTGACATATGTGAGTACACGTCTCTCTCCCCCTTTTTTCTGGAACAGTACACCATTGACGTGAGTATCTGTTCCAGAAACATCCAAATGAAAAGTCAACGCATAATCCGGGATCGCTAGGTCAGAGGCCACGGAAAGTCTTTGTTTGAGAGTGATGAAACATTGTTCAGTTTCATAGGTCCATTCTAACGGTGCGTGGAGATTTTTCATGCCTTTTGCGTTCACAAGAGCCCTGAGAGGGGTAGTGAGACCCACGTAATCAGGGATATAATTCCTACTAAAGCCAGTCAGACCTAAGAAGGAGAGCATGTCCTTGACAGAATGTGGACGTGGATGGTGTAGAATAGAATTTCGATGGTCTTTAGATAGAGAGACCCCTGTCTGAGCAACCATGCGCCCTAAGAAGGAAACTTGTTTGCGGCAACATTGTAATTTGGACCTGCTAACTTTGAAGCCGACTTCTGCTAGAAAGGTCAATAGTGAGCGAGTTGCTTGTAGGCAAACGTCTGCCGTGGGGGCAGAAAGTAGTAAGTCGTCAACATATTGGACCAGGAAACAGTCAGATGGGAGTGGGCATTGAGCTAGGATAGCCTTCAGATGTTGATTGAAAAGACCGGGCGAGAGAGCAAACCCTTGGGGTAAGCGAGTGTAGCGCCATTGTTGGCCCCTAAAGGTAAATGAAAAGACATCTCTTAAGGACTCCGCTAATGGAAGGCAGAAGAAAGCGTTGGCTAAATCTATACATGAGAACCAGGCGTGTGACGGAGGCAGGTTGGCCAGGGCAACATAGGGATTGGGCACCGGGAGAGATGTAGTTCCCAGGAGAGAATTGATTCTCCTGAGGTCATGGACCATACGATATTTACCCGTACCCTTCTTTTCGACAGGGAGAATGGGAGTGTTCCAGGGGGATCCAGAAGGCTCGAGGACCCCAGCATCAATCAGACCCTCAATGGTCTCGGCAATGCCTGCTTCTGCCTGGGGTTTGTGGGGATATTGGGACTGCCACACGGGAGCGGAAGTATGCAACGTAAAAGTGACTGGTGGGATGCCGACACAACCAACGTCGGTAGGTCCCTGAGACCACAGGGAATGTGGAATGGAATCAAGAATTGAATGTGAGTCGCAATGGTCCGTCATTTCTCTACCATGAGACCGAGACAAGGTGTCATGATGTAACACAGCGGAGTTGATCAAGGACGAAGTGGGCAAAATTTGGTAAGTTGAAGTGGACTCTGAGAATAGAACATATGGTAACTTAGTATTGACCCAATCGGTCGCTGCAATTGCTCGTTTTACTATTCCACCTAATTCCTTGGCCTGGTGACCAGGGTTTAAGGCTAAAGAAATGTGTGGGGCCGCCTCAGCAGACATCATGTACCACTGTTCCTGTTCCGGAGTGAGAGTAACAGCCGCCGCAACACCCTCCGGAGCCGCAAAAAGGACGCCGAATGTTGGGGGTATTGTGGCGGAGGCTGCCACCCACCAGAAGGGAAAGACGGCATTGGCGGCTGAGGTGGCGGCGGGGCGACTGCGGCCACTAACTGCTTCTTAGGTTTTTCTGGTTTGCCACCTAATTCTTTTTTTGCTTGTTGTATTTGCATTCGGAGTAACTGTTGTTGCAGGTCTTCCACTGTTTCATCCTTGTTAGAGTCCTTATCCTGACATTTGTTAAGGTTAAAGAGCAGGTGTTTTTTCCATGTGGGGAAATCGCAATCCTGCAAATCAGGGTTGTCTTCCATTTTGTCCGATGTAGCCTCTGGGACCCCCTTTAACACTGCCTTCCTGAACAGAATTGACATTGGACCCGGTGTCCCTGGGTGTTGCCCTGTCCTACCCGTCCAATCATCTATTGCTTGGTCGAGGTAAGCAGGTGGGTTCTGTTTGCGGTCCCATTTAATTCTAGTCATTCCACCTGCCGCGTCTTTTAGTGGAAAGGACTGTCTTAGGGCACGATTGAGGTTGTTGAGGACATTGTATATAGGAACTTCATTGGGGGTTTGGAGAGTCCCGGCATCTCGTTCTACAGCTAACAGTTGAGATTTGGAGGAACACATGGTCAATATTGCTCTAATGTCACCCAAGGCTAGGTCGACGCCGGCAGTGTGTTTTTCCAAGGCCACTAACCATGGATGTGCTCCGTCGTGTATGTTTGGTAATTTGTGAACTAGCCCTGTGATGTCCCCTAAAGTGTATGGCTGATACACAGGCCTTTCCCCTGGCTTTCTCTGGATCAGTGGATAACCCCCTGCTGCCCCTTTCGACTCAAGTCCACTATTTTCCTCATCTTCCTCTTCTTCACTTTCGTTCCTGTGTACGTCATCCCTTTCCCCCTTTGCTAGTTTCCAGCCAGACCCTCCAGTTTCAATTCTACCTCTAGTTCTATGAGCTATCGGTTCCCTGTTCTCATGTCCTTGCTCTGCCTTAGCTTCCTCAACTGCCTGAATCATTAAATCTGCAAGTTCTTCTCCCGCGGTGTTTAGGCTTTCAAGTGATTTTGTTACTGGCTGCCAGTTACCTTTGAGGCATATTGTAATTGTTTCAGGTTTTTGACCTTGCTCAGGTTGTGATGTGGATTGTTTCCTGTAGGTAGTTTCTGACCTTTCCTCCGTCGCGGGGACCTGCTGGGGCTTACTGTGTTTGGCCTGGTACCGGGCCCCTGCATGTTGGAATGGAGCGGAGGGTAACGGTGTCGGCGGATCTGTTTTCTTGGTGTTAGTTCCCAGTGCAGGAGGGGGTGGCATTCCCTCGGTGGGACAGGCTAAGATACCCCCCGTGACTTCTAGGACAGGATATATGGATGCGGGAGGTGTTGGTGGAGGTGGTGCTGTTGGGACAGGGGTGTATGGAGGTGGTGCCTCTTTTTCCTTTTTCATGCGAACTTTGGCGAGTTCCCACCATCCCGCGAATTTATTGTATTTTATCCTTTTGTTCTTTTGTGTTTCTTGTTCCTTCTTATGTTTTTGTCGACTAAACAGGCCAGCACTTTCCAACATTTTTCCCGCTTCTCCCTCTTTTTTCTTAGCTTCTCGCGCTATGGAGCGAAATATTATGCCCCAATTCCCACTGCTCCCTTTACTTTGGCCTTTTTGTATGAGAAGTTTAGTAGCGGTGGTGTCAAGTAATTTCTTTTGCTCTGCTGCCTCTTTGGAAGGATAAGTGATGTCTATTACAAAATGCATCTCGATCAGTTGTTCGCCGAGAGTACTGAGAACGCTTCCAGGAGCCCAACCATCTCCTACCTCTTTCTCCGGCTCTCCTTCCATGTTATTTCCACGGAAGGGGTTGTTTTTTATTTTTTATGAGAATTTAGTCCAGCTGGGGTTTTGCCAATAGGTGACACTAACAGCTGGGGAGCACCGTTTTAAGTCAGTGAGTCAGCACTTGAAATATCCCCCTTTGGTGGTATCAAGCTTCTACCTGGGAGTGCGAATTCCCAGGCGGATACGCCTTGCCTCTGCTTCCGAAGTGGGGGTGCTAGTTGTTCTCACTGTTATTATTCACAATCATTCATTCCCATGTGGTGTATTGTGTTGAATGTACGTATGTGTTTTTGTACTTTTATCCTTATCGAGGGAATACCTGGTATTCACCCCTTATTGAGAATTTGAGGGACAAAAAGGAATCTAATTCCCCTTATTATGTAATCTGTAGACACGGAAGAACAGAGCGTCTTTCCCAGTGTCTCACAGCATTCACACTGTTGTGTTTTATGTGGCCGTGTCAACACAGGACATTCATTCGTCACACATGTATAAAATATCCTACAACAACTTTCAAATGGTACTCTGGGAATTTAAGAGACAATCTATATTGTTTCTAAGGACTCCAACCTTACAAATGTTATCCTGGAATTTAAGAAATAACCTGTGTTATTTCTAAGGACTCCAACCTTCAACTATTTCTTGGTAATTTAAGAAACAACTTCTGGTGTTTCTAAGGACTCCAACCTTCAAATATTCCTTGGTAATTTAAGAAACAACTTCTGGTGTTTCTAAGGACTCCAACCTTCAAATATTCCTTGGTAATTTAAGAAACAACTTCTGGTGTTTCTAAGGACTCCAACCTAACACACTTGCATTTAAATTTATTATGGAATTCAGGAGTAATCTAAGATTACTCCAGGGCCTCCAACCCACTACTGAGACCTCTCGTCGGACCCCAAATTGGACTCGTCAGTACCAATAGTGGTCCAACCTCAGTATTCTTTTATTACCTTTATTGTAATTCCAAATTTTCTATCGTCATTTAATTCGTTTTTAATTCAGTCTTTTTCAGCCTTTATAGAACAATATTCTAATACAGGGTACTTGGAGTCTGGACACAAAGTTTATTTAGAGTAGTCAATTAAAGCAGAATGAAAGGTCTGCTTACCTTTTGTAATTCGACCGGTCGCTTTCTGTCCAAACTCCTTTCACCTGGTCTTGTCCAATTTCTCCTCTGTTGATCCAGAAGAAGATCCTGTTCGTGACGCCAATTTGAAGGAATAAATTTGTGAGACTATTGGTCTTCTCCGCGGGTCCTTCAACCCAGGTTCTTTGTTGGAGGATGCATTGCTCAAGGCTGAGAAAGAATGAAGACTCAAGACTCAGTCTGCGCAGAAGGGGGAATCTTTAATGTTCACAGAAAACATGCACCAGCACTCTGTGTACAGATTCCGATTCCGATGTTTCAGTGCGTGCTCAGCTCTTTTATAGGTAGTGACAAACATAGTCTTTTTTGAGGTGGAGTCTTCTGCTCGTTCGTGCTGTCTTCTGCAGGGGCAGATAACCTCTTCAGCAGGGTGAAACCACAAGGTGCATAGTTGACAGTTTTAACACGGTCGGGTGCAGGTGTTATGTCTCACTTCCTCTAAGAGTGATATGTTCCACTTCCTTTATGTTTGCACGCCATCTGATAACAGATGTTTTACCAGTCTTTAGCAAAGTAACATATGTCAAAGCAGTATATTTCTACAGCAGCTATTATTGAAAATTATTGAACCCCGTTAGCTTAGCGCTAATAGCAGGCGGAAATTAGCATAAGAATTAAATAATTCCCAAACATTACAAACTCTCTCTCTGCATATAAAACAGTATGAAAGGATAAACGAATCGAACACACGAGTGTGAACAACACTCCTCAGCACTTACTTTCCGTCATGAACGCACACATTTACATGTGAAAAATACGATGGCTCATTAGGTGTCACACTCTAACCGGACCAGATAGAAACAACTAAACAAATCTGGGTCTTTCTGACACGTCTAAAACACAAGACAAACATTAAAAATAATTTTATATCACGGTACAAATGATCTAATAATAAAATGTAGAATCAAAGTTGTACTGGTATCCGATTGGCCCATTTGTGTAGGGGGCGTGTCCATGTTCACACTAATGACGTGCAAAACAAATGTTTTTACTGACTGTGTACTATATTTCACTTGGAATATATACAACTATATTATTTTACTTGTTCCGTAACAACACATTTACATTCAGTAGTGACGGGGACAGTCCCCCTGGGGACAGAGGGACACGATGGTAGTAAGTGGGGTTTGAACCTGGAACTTTGTGCTCTTCCGGTTCAGACGCGAGCGTGTTAGCCAAGTGTAAAACACACCAATAATAATGATTAAAAAGTGAAAGTGGCAGTAATTTGATTTGGGACAAATAGCGTTGACAGCACCTTGTGTGTGTGGAGTTTACATGTTCTTCTGTCTCGGTGTGGGTTTCCTCCTGATTCACTGTCCAGAGAGGCACTTTTTTTTCAGCAAGAACAAGAGCCCAGAATTAATGTGATTGGCTGATATCATTTTTTTCAGCCAATCACAATGTTTCTGAGCTCTTGTTCTGTAGCGTAATCAGCTGAGTGAAACCAGCCAATCACAATGTTCTTAAGATCTTGTTCCTCCATCTGATTGGCTGAAAAAAAAGTGACATCATCAGCTTCGCTCTATTTAAGAGGTGAGCCGTGAAGAACTAAATCATTTCAGATTTACGAGAGTTCAGTATAGAGGTAGAGAAATGAAGGCGTGGAAGAAGTTTGTTAGGTGGACCAAGCGTCGCTTCTTCAAGAAGGACGTTTCCGTTGAGCCCAAAATGACCGATCTGAAATCAGCTCAGATGGGTCAGGTTGAGGTGTTCGGGGAACAGCTCGGCACACTCGAGGCGGTGATGGAGACATTCCTGGAAAGGGATCCCGGTCATCGTAAAGAAGTGGAGGAGATGTTCATGGCCTCTAATAATAATCTGGAGATGGCTATTCGTGACACGACACAGAACAGCCTGGCTTGGCGTGAAGAGCTGAGGCAAATTGCCATCCAGGAGGCTGAGAATGAAGTAAAAGAAAGACTGAGAGAAGAACAAGATCTGGAACAGCTGCGATTTGAGGAGCTTGAAGCACAGCTGAACGTGGAGAGACACAACAGAGAAGAAGCAGAAAGGTGTTTCTGTAACGTGAGAGAAACTGGAAAGCAGATGGAGATGGAGACACAGCTCCATACGCAGCTGGGGAGCATGCAGGCTCTTTATGAAGAGACGCTGCAGAACGAGAAGAAGGAGCAGGAAACGCTGAGAAGTCAAATGACAGATGAGCAGAGCAGGAGAGAGAAAGCTGAAAAAGAGCTTGAAGCAAAAAGAGAAAGCAGGAAAGAGGCAGAGAGGCTTCTCCTGGAGACAGAGACAAAGTTTCGTCATCAGCTGGAGAGCAAAGACAGCCTCCACGAGGAGACGCTCCAGCAAATGAAAAAGGAACTCGAGATGATGACAGCCGAACGTGACCATGAGCACAGAGCACGAGAAGAACTTGAAAAAGTGCTCCTTGAAGAAACATCTACCAGGAACGAACTGGAAAAACGTTTCCAGGACTTAAACAATACAAGCAAGAGGCAGGAGATTGAGGAAACCCTGAAGGTCCTCCTCAGAAGGGAGAAGGAACTGTGTGGGCAACTCGAGCAGACAGTGGACATGAGAGCAGCACTGGAGCATCTTCGAGAAGCTTCACAAGGAGACGTGGAGAAAAGAAAACAGTACAAGAACAAGGCTGTCCAGATTGATCAGGGAGGCTGTGAAATGGTGATAATCACCACTTGGTCTGAGGCCTAATAAAGTCCTGGCTTACATCATACGCCATTTGGCTTTGAAACAAATAAATCTGGAGAAATATCTAATAAAGCAAATACTTGTTTTACAGCACAGTTAGTCTTAATGTTCGATGTATCTTCCGATAATAAAGAAGCATGGCTGCTACTAACAATCATTTTAATAATCAATTAATCTGTCGATTATTTTTTATAAATTATGAATAAATAAAAGCATTCATTTCCAACCCTTTATTCAAAAACAGAATCTTTAGAAAATGCACGAATATAATGATAATTAAACACCAAAACATAACACCCAAAACATGCACATGTATGCTTTACTTGATCTGGCAAATATAGACTTTTTAAAATAAAGTGTCACCTGAGCTGCCGGAACAACAAATAATTTATGAAAAGAAATACAATACATATCAGAAAATTGAACAGGATTTGTTTGAATGTCAGAACTTGTCTCATTGTACATTTTACCTCTGTTTGTCACGACCACGGGCTGACGGGGGAAGGAAGCGCAGAGACGGGACATCTGGGCAAATGGGATTTATTAATACGCACAAAAGAAAAAGGCACGAGGGACAAAACAAAGGAAGCCAAGAAAAACAAACCAACAGGCGTGTGGCGGTTGCCAGGAACTGAAATCAAAGTTCAGGATCCACATCGATGCATCAGTGTCGGTTCCTTCTAACAGGGCTCCAACCACGGATGCCTACCCAGCAGCACCTGTCCATGGTTAGAGCCCTGCTGTCAGGCTGAGTGCTGCCAGCTGGGGCTCCTGCTGCACCCAGACGTGGCACCGTTACTCTCCAACATGTGTTTACCATGTAAAATCCAGAACTGGAACCAGACAGTTATGGAGCTAATATTATGACCAAACTATTTGAATGTGAATTGTGTAAATTTGAATTAAAAGGAGCTAATATTATGACAAAACTATTTGAATGTGAATTGTGTAAATTTGAATTATCAAAACTGAATTTGAAATTATTTTACTTGAATATTAGAGCTAATATTATGACAAAACTATTTGAATGTGAATTGTGTAAATTTGAATTATTAAAATTGAATTTGAAATTATTTTACTTGAATATTAGAGCTAATATTATGACAAAACTATTTGAATGTGAATTGTGTAAATCTGAATTATCAAAATTCAATTCTCTAAATTAAATTTTCTAAAATTAAATTTTCTAAATTCAATTTTCTAAAATTCAATTTTCTAAATTCAGTTTTCTAAAATTCAAACCCAGAAATTCAGATCGTACAGAAAGTAGGTCAGAGGTCATTCACAGGGAGGCGTAGATGATCTCCGAAAAGTCGAGCGAAGCATTTTGGTCAATTACAGAGCTGCTCAGGAGGTGACCATTCTTCTGCGTGATCATGAATCGCCCAGAGGTAAGTGATTTTTAAGCATTTATGGTTTATAATTATATATTGTGTTAGCGTTCCCAGCGTGTGAAACATTATCTGAGCGGTCTCTGGTGTTTGTATATTTGATAAAAGGGATTAGCATACCACCGTGTCTATATAGAACGCGAACACGCCGCAATAACTTTTAAGTGACAAAGCGGCCGTTGTAAAGAGCTTAGAAATAGAACAGGGAATCCGTTTGCTGTTGGGAATTTCGCATTCAGTGTAGACATTATCCCTGATTTTAATCATCAGGTTCTACTGTCTTCTGTCATGACGCGTCACACCGCTCGTGTCCTGTGTTAATACAATAACTCCGTTAGTGCTTCATTTATTTCCTTGATTGGAATCCACATCAGATCCAACTTGGATATAAGGTCACTCGATGATGATTGTAAGCTGTGTTTTGAGTTGAAGACTTTAACATTGTGAATAATCATTTAGATATATGTGTAGCTTGCAGGCACGATTAAAGTAGCTATATCGTTCATTTTCGCTTATATCATACAAATAAAACAAATATATAAATGTTATTAGTAGAGATGCCCCGATCGAGCCAAGGAATTGGCCAATATTCCTCATGATCAGACTATATTATTTAGGTAAACAACATTTTAGACGTTTCCCGAATATCAACACTACTGCAACGAGGCAAGTGACTGTCTTTATGAACGGGTTACTGAATCATTGGCTTATTTAATGATTCAGTAACCAATTCAATTTATGTCCTACTAACGATATTGTTTTTAGATACACATCATTAGTTTGTAGCTATATATAAAAATAAATATAAAAATATATATATTTTGCTTAAACTGTTTTTACAGGACAGCGAAGTTGTCAGATCAGCCAGGCACTTGTTGTCTTTGCTGACCTCAAGCAGTGCAGCTGGTCCCAGTCAGTGTATTTTTTTTGTGTATTTTTATTTATTATTGTGGAAAGGATAGATAGTAAGGATAGTGTGGTAAAGGAAATCCCTGTTATGTATATGTATTTGTGCATACATAGTTTTATTAAAATACTTTCATTAAATTAATTTCATAATTCAGCCTCCATAGGCAGCACACTGTTCAGCAGAGGGCCACCATTCAAACTGAGATGACCAGGTTTTGCAACCACATTTTTTTTAATATTGACATAAGCCATCATGATATTATTTGATGGTTATTATTTTGGTTTTTGTTTTGCCAACAGATCATTTCCCGGGTTTTTCAGCAAAGGACGGGGTAAAAGGCGAATGCTGTCAATGCCCCCTAGCAAACCCGCAAAAATATTGCCTGTTAACTTTTATCTGCTTCCTCACCAATATGAGCGAACACCTGAGGAGAGTGAGCAACTGGTACATATGCAAGCTGGGTTGGGTAAAAGACAATGCAAATGGTTGAAAATGCAACTTATGATGAAGTAAGTATGTGTGACGTCTCTCCTGTATCTTTTAAAATGATCTTTTTCTAATGTAACAGAGCTTAATTCATTAGTAACTCTGTATGTGGAACATGGGTGCTAAGGTGCTCTTAAGCACATTGCTATAATGTAACACTATAAGCTTTTTTTACCAGTGTTGCACTGGTAACTGTTGGGCATTTAATTTTTACATGGTTTGCTATACTGACAGTGTTATTTACATTGTAAGGTATGTGCCCAACTGAAGGAGCTGATTTCAGGATGTAAAGGGGGGTTGGCTTGTCTATAAGTCTTCAGGTAATCATCAGGAACATAGTGATACATTGCAATGAAAATAAATAAATAAGTAAAATCAAATACATTTCTGAATTTTTACATTATCACTAATACCATATTTCATATTTTATGTAATTAAATACCTTTGTGTCAAGCTTAAAACATGAATCCTGGCATAACAAAATAAAAGGAATGAAATCCAATAATACATTGTGTTTTTCTGTATTTTGTATAATTTTTCATAAGGTGGATAGGGCTCCCGGAAGCTTACACTTATCCCACCCGATGAGAGTGGGTACAGTGCCAAACATTTGAAAGCAGCAACCCAGGGTTTCAAAGGAGTTCTTTACGTAACTCCACTCATTCTTTGCATATGTATAATTTTAAAACCACATTAAAAAACTAATAAATGCTTGAAACAACATGAAAGAAAATAATTTACATTATATTGTTTTTATATTGTTCCCTCTAGGAAACTTGCCCCATTTGTCAAAAGAAAATGCCTTTTGATGTGATAAAGATTCATGCAAGTTTTTGCACAGGTGACAGGTAAGGAAAATCGCACAACATATTTTCAGTAAATCTTATTATAATAAAAAATTTTTATTGTTGTTTTTTGTACTTTCTTTGTGCTGTTAAGATTGCCACAGGTCTTCTTCACTTCTTCACTATACAATTGTGAATATTGTGTTTTTGTCAGGATTGCCTGCAGCTGGGCTCCACACCGGAACCCAATCCTGACGCCCCATAAATGCCGGAAGTTTCCGCCCGTTCGGGGTCGCTGGCATTTTCGTGAACTCGCTGCACGAACTTGACCTGATTTAGTTTCATGTGTTTTGAGTTCTGGCAATCGCCACACGCCTACGGGTTTGTTTAAGTTCTTCATTTAAGTTAAATCCTTTTCGGCCACCGCGCCATTGTTTCTTTGTATTTCGGTATTGTTTGTTATAATAAAACCCCTTCCCAGTATGTCAAACCTCTGCGCTTCCTTCCCCCGTAAGTCCGAAGTCGTGACAGAATGCCAGCGACCCCCCCAAAAGCGCAGAGGTAAAAAACAGAGGAGAAGAAACGCCGCGAAGGACGCAGCCCGGCGCGGCGAACGCGGACGCCAGGGGAGAGACGTTCTAGTGGAGCGTTTTCTCCCCGAGAAGCCGTGGTACGCGGCGCCGCGTGATGACGTCACCCCCGGGAAACTCCGCGAAACCCGGAAGCGACAACGTCGGCGGGTGAGTGGGCGGAGCGAGGACGTTGGCGTCGGCAGAAGCGAGGAAGTGACTTGGGCAGCGAGCGCAGAAGATGCGACCCCCACGATCTTCGGCATGTCGAGCCAAGAACTCTGCGCTCTGCTGGCAAGGCTCCCTGTGGACTGGGACGACACGGACGACGACGAGAGCACGGGAGACGAGAGTTGGGCTCCGCCCATCGCGCCAGTCTGCGATCGTCGCAAGGTCCGTGGGGACCCACGTCACTTCCAGGGGGGTGAGAAGCGGCAACAACAACGGCGGCGTTCCTCCAGCGAGGAGGTGGGCAGCCTCCAGCCCGAATGGCCAGAGTACTGCCCATGGGAGCTTTTCGCGCCATGGGTCCAGGATGTCCGCAGGGTGGACGACCCTTGGAGTCACCGGTGGGAGGACACGGATGACGAAAGCGATGATGACGTGGATTTTCAGTGGGCGGTCGGTGCCGGGATGGCTCCGCCCAGCGTGCGCATCCGAGATCATCGCGGCGTCCGTGATGACCCATGTGACTTCCGGGGGTACGAGGTTGACACGGACGACGACCAGGATGACGCCGTTTGGGGCAGTCAGTGCCGGGATGGCTCCGCCCATCGCGCCCATCCAGGAGCGTCACGAGGTCCGTGGAGACCCACGTCCCTCCCAGCAGTGTGAGGAAAGCTGGTGGAAGAGGGCGACGGGAGGTCGCCAGCCAGCAACTGCGCTGCCGGGACTGCCTCGCAGGGAATCCTCCATTCCTGCTCCAGTCGCCGACCCGCCTTCCCTCTGCCCGGACGTTCCCCAGCGAAATGGCAGCGCAGCACCAGCGCCCACACCTGCTGGAGAAGACGTCCACCCCCCTCCACACCACACACCTACCAACATCTCCAGCGACGTGCCCAGCCCCGTGTGGGACAGCCCAATTGTCCCGGGACCCTTCAGTGGGGCAGCAGACACTGATAAGACCACCACCATCCTATCGTGTCTGCTTGGGTCAGCATGGGGCTGGAGCGCAGCCCTCTGGCAGCAGGGAGAGACAGACAGCAGTTTTCGGGACTTCCAGCAGAGACTGAGGGCGGAGTTTGATCGGCCAGAGCCTGAGCCAGGGATCGAACTCTGCCCCTCCACCACATCCAGCGCCAGTCAGGATCCGGGGCAAGAAGACCAAGCACTGGCGGGCGACGAGAAGGTCGCGCCTCCCGAGATCCTGGCTGTGCCCCCTGAGGAGGTCCCGGAGTGCTCAGAGAGGGAACTAGACGACCCTCTCTTCTGTCTGTCTCTGTCTGTGTGTGTGTGCGTGGCATATGTGTCCGTATGTCGCCCCCACTTCCCCTCTTTGTGTCCACCAGATGGTGACCCAGCAGCAGAGCCGAACCCCAGGGAGGGAGTTCCCAACCTGACTGCACCGGTCCAAGGCGAGGTGGACAAGCCCCAAGGTACCCCTAAGTCCAGCCGGGGGGGGTGCTCCCCCAAAGAATTTTTTGGGGGGGTGCAGTTCGGGTTGGGGACTCCTCCTGAGGGGAGGGGAGGAGGGGAAGCGATGGAGCTGGGTCCTCCGGTAGCCAGTGAGGAGGGCGGGCCAGGCATGGGCCTGCGTCTGCCTCCAGAGGGGTGGAGCGCCATAGAGCCCCCGGGTAGGCATGAGGACCCAGCTGGGACAGACAGGAAGAGGGCCTGCTTGTCCCAACGGACGCAGAAGGGGCTAGCCGGATGGTCTGGCAATGCCCCCCCCTTGGCACCAGGGCCGTGCAGCGAGAGGGGCTGCATAGTCCCAGAAGGCACCAGCCTGGGGTGCCTGGAACAGTCGCCGGAGGCTCTGGGACAATCTCCCTGCGCGGTGCAGGGGGTGACACAAGACGTGTCAGAGGGGACATGTGGAGACAGGGCCCACACGTACCCAGATCGGCCCTGATTATTGTGTGCAGGTACGGGAGTCCGGGGCCGCCATGCGGGACCACGCCGGGGAGCCAGGCCGAGGGTCCGGGGCCGCCATGCGGGACCACGCCGGGGAGCCAGGCCGAGGGTCCGGGGCCGCCATGCGGGACCACGCCGGGGAGCCAGGCCGAGGGTCCGGGGCCGCCAAGCGGGACCACGCCGGGGAGCCAGGCCGAGGGTCCGGGGCCGCCAAGCGGGACCACGCCGGGGAGCCAGGCCGAGGGTCCGGGGCCGCCAAGCGGGACCACGCCGGGGAGCCAGGCCGAGGGTCCGGGGCCGCCAAGAGGGACCACGCCGGGGAGCCAGCCCGAGGCACCGGGGCCGCCACGCCTGACCACGCCGGGGAGCCAGGCCGAGGGTCCGGGGCCGCCAAGTGGGACCACGCCGGGGAGCCAGGCCGAGGGTCCGGGGCCGCCAAGCGGACCACGCCGGGAGCCAGGCCGAGGGTTCCGGTGGCCGCCAAGGACCACCGGGGAGCCAGGCCGAGGGTCCGGGGCCGCCAAGCGGGACCACGCCGGGGAGCCAGGCCGAGGGTCCGGGGCCGCCAAGCGGGACCACGCCGGGGAGCCAGCCCGAGGCACCGGGGCCGCCACGCCTGACCACGCCGGGGAGCCAGCCCGAGGGACCGGGGCCGCCACGCCTGACCACGCCGGGGAGCCAGCCCGAGGGACCGGGGCCGCCACGCCTGACCACGCCGGGGAGCCAGCCCGAGGGACCGGGGGCCGCCACGCCGGGGAGCCAGCCCGAGGGACCGGGGCCGCCACGCCTGACCACGCCGGGGAGCCAGCCCGAGGGACCGGGGCCGCCACGCCTGACCACGCCGGGGAGCCAGCCCGAGGGACCGGGTCCTCCAAGGGGAGGATACAGCAGGGCAGGAGCCCTGTGGTTGCCGCCGTCCGCCCCGCCGCCTCCACTGATGGTACTGTTGGGGCTCCGAGGACGTAGCCCTTGGAGGGGGGGCTCTGTCAGGATTGCCTGCAGCTGGGCTCCACACCGGAACCCAATCCTGACGCCCCATAAATGCCGGAAGTTTCCGCCCGTTCGGGGTCGCTGGCATTTTCGTGAACTCGCTGCACGAACTTGACCTGATTTAGTTTCATGTGTTTTGAGTTCTGGCAATCGCCACACGCCTACGGGTTTGTTTAAGTTCTTCATTTAAGTTAAATCCTTTTCGGCCACCGCGCCATTGTTTCTTTGTATTTCGGTATTGTTTGTTATAATAAAACCCCTTCCCAGTATGTCAAACCTCTGCGCTTCCTTCCCCCGTAAGTCCGAAGTCGTGACAGTTTTACGTTCAAATTATGAATGTTCAATTCATTTAGAACTCTTGAAGTTATCTATTCAAAAAGGAATTTTGTTCCGTTATTGCACGTTAATTAAGTTTGTATATTACAGTGTAAGCATGCACCCTCTGGAGTTTAATGTGTCTATGGAAGAACCATCCACATCTGGAGTTTCTGTGTCTGTGACACATACCGGTGATCATTTAAATGCAGATGATGCCACAAGCATTTTTACATTTTTTTTTTGGAACTGATAAGCATAATACATTTCTGAGATGTAAAACTGAAATAGAATACACAATTAGCTTCAGCTGAACTGTTAACATGTTGCTTCTTTGTTTTTGTTTTGTTTTCTTTGCAGTTTGGAAAACTGAACCAGATAAAAAATAAAGCAGCATCCTTATACACAAAGGAAATAATTCTCCAACATGAGATGAGAAAGCCCCTCTTGATGACCATGGATTTGAGGATGGACAAGGAAGATCAAGACAGAGAACTTGCTGTAAATTGCGGTTATATTCAGGAGTTATGTGAAATCTAATACAGACACCATGTCTACAAATGAAGTTACAGTCCCACAGTTTGCCCTGCATTGTTTGGACTTGTTGTTCAATAATTTTGATGCAGTTCATCTATGCACACGTTCATGTAGTATTGCAGTTTTATTTTTGAGACTTTGGAAACTTCCATGCAATAATGTTACAGTTTTTCTGTCAAATTAATTTAAATTCAGTTCCAGAACTCCATGTGTCTACTCAATGTGTCATTACTCAAGTGACTGGCAAAACTGCACTGCAGCCATGTAAATGTCTATCCCATGGGATTGTGATGGTGATCTTGGATCCACTGTGTCCTTTAGTGCTGCAAGCTGCTCTGCTGTAAGTGGACATTCCACAATAGGAACATTAACACCAACACTTTCACCAGGAGGCAATCAATGAACAGCAATGTTCAGTTCCTGTGTAAACAAAGAACAACATATTTCTGTATAAATCGTGTATAATCTCAGCTGTAATAGTTCCAAATACTAAGTGTTTAAACACCAGTTAAGGAACATTTAATTTTCACAACCCCTGTAATAATGTAAACATGGCTTTAAATTAGCATTAACAAAATACCTCTTCATCTTGGGGATCATCAACTGGATAATGAATTTGACCCAATTCCCAGAGCTGGTTTGGAGACATGTTGTGTTCTGTTCTCGAAGGGTGATTATCCCAACCATCTCGGAAAATGCTCAGATCTTGTAGCCGTGGTAGAAATGTGTAGTGGCAACAGAAGAGATGTGTTTGGTCTGCAGTATGAAGGTAGCTGGCTTCCTCAAGATAGTGTAGTACATCACGACTGATCGTACAGCACGACTGATCTTCAACCTTCCCAAATTCTCCCATACCACCCCTCTGCTACGTTCCCTTCACTGGCTCCCAGTAGCTGCACGCATCAGGTTCAAAATACTGATGCTGGCCTACAAAGCCAAACATGGAGCAGCACCATCCTACCTCACAGCCCTTATTACACCTCGCACTGCACCTCGTCTACTCCGAGCCTCCAGTACTGCTCGCCTGGTCCCTCCATCTCTGAAGGTACAAGGAAAACATTCATCTAGACTCTTCTCCGTCTTGGCCCCTCGGTGGTGGAATGAACTTCCCCTCGAGGTCAGAACAGCTCAGTCACTGAGCACCTTCAAACGACAGCTCAAGACCTTCCTCTTTAAAGAATATTTAGATTAAATTGTAATTTTCTTGTCAAACTTTGTGTACAGAATCTACAACAGAGTGAATTAAATAGATGTATTCATAGTTGGGGTCCTAGTGAACCGGAATTGATCTCTTCATCGATGGTAACTTGAAAGCACGTTGTAAGTCGCTCTGGATAAGGGCGTCTGCCAAATGCCGTAAATGTAAATGTACATCATAGTAGACGCTGGTCACTGCAGTCCACACATCTCTCCAAAGTCGCTCTATTCTACAACATAAGGCATTACGAGAAAAGTCCTAAGCAATCAGTTCGTTCAAACAAGCATTTGGAGAATAAAGCACAAGGTGACATGTCCTCTACATAATACTTTCTTTGTGCTGTTTGCTTAGATTTCATTTACAAATGTTTTTGTAAGTTACTAATTATAACCATTTAATTGTACAGAAAGAGAGCAAATAATTATCAAAGAACATTATCATTGAGTTCAACCACTCTCAAAAACTCCTATTATAATCACTGAAGTGGTTTACACTGTGCAATTTACTGTGCACTTGCACTGTATGCACACATCTGTAATTTGTTGTTTATGATGAGACAACTCGCTAGAGAGCAGCGAGCATGCAACAGCAAAAGTTTCAGTCATGACTCATCTAAATGCCTGATTGATCATTGCATTCATAAAAAAAGAATTGTGTGTGATTGTTTATAATGCGTAACACTGTAAAACGCGTCTGTTGCGCATCACCAGCCAGTGAAGGCAGATTAAAATCTATAGGTCTATACCTGACAGAACAAATAGACTCAGGGACAGTTTTTTTCCCCAAAGCTGTTTCCATACTGAAAACTGTCATATTTGTATAATATTGCATTTATATTATACCCTTGTGCTATCTATACTACCTCTACCATACTGTATGCTGCTCGCCACTTTGGACCAAAGTATGTTTAATCTGATTTATTTGTCTGTATGTGTACTGTAGTTATAGTTTTTAGTACATCACTTATACATTGCGCTCATTGTACTGTGTATAATGGCAATAAAGGCTTTCTATTCTATTCTATTGTATTCTATTCTGTTTTAGTTAATCCGTACCTACATTTACATTTACATTTACGGCATTTGGCAGACGCCCTTATCCAGAGCGACTTACAACGTGCTTTCAAGTTACCATCGATGAAGAGATCAATTCCGGTTCACTAGGACCCCAACTATGAATACATCTATTTAGTTCACTCTGTTGTAGATTCTGTACACAAAGTTCGACAACAAGAAAATTACAATTTAATCTAAGTATTCTTTAAAGAGGAAGGTCTTGAGCCTGGAGTTATTACGTTTACACCTTGTCTAGACAGGACACGAGCGGTGTGACGCGTCATGACAGAAGACAGTAGAACCTGATGATTAAAATCAGGGATAATGTCTACACTGAATGCGAAATTCCCAACAGCAAATGGATTCTAAGCTCTTTACAACGGCCGCTTTGTCACTTAAAGTTATTGCGGCGTGTTCGCGTTCTATATAGACACGGTGGTATGCTAAACCATTTTATCAAATGTACAAACACCAGAGACCGCTCAGATAATGTTTCACATGCTGGGAACGCTAACACAATATATAAGACAGAAGACAGTAGAACCTGATGATTAAAATCAGGGATAATGTCTACACTGAATGCGAAATTCCCAACAGCAAATGGATTCTAAGCTCTTTACAACGGCCGCTTTGTCACTTAAAGTTATTGCGGCGTGTTCGCGTTCTATATAGACACGGTGGTATGCTAAACCATTTTATCAAATATACAAACACCAGAGACCGCTCAGATAATGTTTCACATGCTGGGAACGCTAACACAATATATAATTATAAACCATAAATGCTTAAAAATCACTTACCTCTGGGCGATTCATGATCACACAGAAGAATGGTCACCTCCTGAGCAGCTCTGTAATTGGCCAAAATGCTTCGCTCGACTTTTCGGAGATCATCTACGCCTCCCTGTGAATGACCTCTGACCTACTTTCTGTACGATCTGAATTTCTGGGTTTGAATTTTAGAAAACTGAATTTAGAAAATTGAATTTTAGAAAATTGAATTTAGAGAATTGAATTTTGATAATTCAGATTTACACAATTCACATTCAAATAGTTTTGTCATAATATTAGCTCTAATATTCAAGTAAAATAATTTCAAATTCAATTTTAATAATTCAAATTTACACAATTCACATTCAAATAGTTTTGTCATAATATTAGCTCTAATATTCAAGTAAAATAATTTCAAATTCAGTTTTGATAATTCAAATTTACACAATTCACATTCAAATAGTTTTGTCATAATATTAGCTCTAATATTCAAGTAAAATAATTTCAAATTCAATTTTAATAATTCAAATTTACACAATTCACATTCAAATAGTTTTGTCATAATATTAGCTCTAATATTCAAGTAAAATAATTTCAAATTCAGTTTTGATAATTCAAATTTACACAATTCACATTCAAATAGTTTTGTCATAATATTAGCTCCATAGACAGTCAGCACAATTAAGACCGGTCAGAGAATTCCGGTCAGAGAATCAGGAGCCTGGATGCCAGCTTATCAATTATCTTATTTATTAACGAAGTATGTGTGTGTCTGTGTGTGTGTGTGTGTGGTCTACAAGAAACAGAGAAAGCATACATAAGCAAACACTCCACAGAACATGATATGATACTGATTTAACACTGATATAACACTGATTAATAACACTGCTTACAGTAATCTAACATGAAACAGACAATACAATCCTACATAAGCAGCTAACCAGCACTAGAACATTTTACCTAGAATATAAATATAGGCAGCTAAAACACAGGAAAATTATTGAACCCCGTTAACTTAGCGCTAATAGCAGGCGGAAATTAGCATAAGAATTAAATAATTGCCAAACATTACAAACTCTCTCTCTCTGCATATAAAACAGTATGAAAGGATAAACTAATCGAACACACGAGTGTGAACAACACTCCTCAGCACTTACTTTCCGTCATGAACGCACACATTTACATGTGAAAAATACGCGTGGCTCATTAGGTGTCACACTCTAACCGGACCAGATAGAAACAACTAAACAAATCTGGTTCCGCCCAAAGTCTTTCTGACACGTCTAAAACACAAGACAAGCATTAAAAATAATTTTATATCACGGTACAAATGATCTAATAATAAAATGTAGAATCAAAGTTGCACTGGTATCCGATTGGCCCATTTGTGTAGGGGGCGTGTCCATGTTCACACTAATGACGTGCAAAACAAATGTTTTTACTGACTGGAACCATGTTGTATAGTTCACTGTGTACTATATTTCACTTGGAATATATACAACTATATTATTTTACTTGTTCCGTAAAAACACATTCAGTAGTGACGGGGACGGTCCCCCTGGGGCATACCTGTCAAGTTTTGGATTTGAAAATAAGGGACATTTTCCTGCGCCCACCACAAGCAGTCCCACCACCCTGACCAAGCCCCAGTGTCCCTTACATTTTAAGACGGGTGACAAGAAAGCTAAAATCACCACTTGTCAATCACTTCTAAACTTCAGCTGGCTTTATGCACAGCTGCACCACTCCTGACCTTTGCTTCCTGTCCGCCATTATTGGACAAACTGATGAATCAGGTTTTTGGTACACAGCGTTGCCTTTTGTACCTCTGCACTTGTGACCTGGTCTGCCTCAGTGGCATTTCTCGTCACGAATGCTGACATCGCCCGGGCATGTTTTTGTGCCTGGCGGACATCATTCCTTCCCCCGTGTGCGACGCTAAAATCGCGGTTACAAATGACTGTCCCCCACCCCGCTCTTCTTCATAAAAAATACATTCGGTGTCCCATTGATCGCGGTATTGACACGAGGATGTAGTTTTTTTGGCAGGAGCGCCTTCCTTCTCTGTCCTGGCGTCCATCATCTGTCTGTTTCTTCTTCTTTTTTCCCGCGTCGTCACTCATCTCGTCATCTGACCTCAAGCGCTAATCTCGCGAGAACTGCCACCTTCAGTACCTGTAGTAGCTACTGCAGGCGGCACTTATCGCGACATTAGCGACACAACTCGATTATTTTTTGTTAAATAACGCAGATTAAAATACGGGAGATTTACGGGAAAATACTAATACGGGAGGACGGCGGGAATGAACGGGCCAAAACGGGATACTTGACAGGTATGCCCTGGGGACACAGTCAGGGTTAAGCGTCCCGCTCAGGGACACGATGGTAGTAAGTGGGGTTTGAACCTGGAACTTTGTGCTCTTCCGGTTCAGACGCAAGCGTGTTAGCCAAGTGTAAAACACACCAATAATAATGATTAAAAAGTGAAAGTGGCAGTAATTTGATTTGGGACAAATAGCGTTGACAGCACCTTGTGTGTGTGGAGTTTACATGTTCTTCTGTCTCGGTGTGGGTTTCCTCCTGATTCACTGTCCAGAGAGGCACTTTTTTTTCAGCAAGAACAAGAGCCCAGAATTAATGTGATTGGCTGATATAATTTTTTTCAGCCAATCACAATGTTTCTGAGCTCTTGTTCTGTAGCGTAATCAGCTGAGTGAAACCAGCCAATCACAATGTTCTTAAGATCTATTTAAGAGGTGAGCTGTGAAGAACTAAATTATTTCAGATTTACGAGAGTTCAGTATAGAGGTAGAGAAATGAAGGCGTGGAAGAAGTTTGTTAGGTGGACCAAGCGTCGCTTCTTCAAGAAGGACGTTTCCGTTGAGCCCAAATGACCGATCTGAAATCAGCTCAGATGGGTCAGGTTGAGGTGTTCGGGGAACAGCTCGGCACACTCGAGGCGGTGACGGAGACATTCCTGGAAAGGGATCCCGGTCATCGTAAAGAAGTGGAGGAGATGTTCATGGCCTCTAATAATAATCTGGAGATGGCTATTTGTGACACGACACAGAACAGCCTGGCTTGGCGTGAAGAGCTGAGGCAAATTGCCATCCAGGAGGCTGAGAATGAAGTAAAAGAAAGACTGAGAGAAGAACAAGATCTGGAACGGCTGCAATGTGAGGAGCTTGAAGCACAGCTGAACGTGGAGAGACACAACAGAGAAGAAGCAGAAAGGCGTTTCTGTAACGTGAGAGAAACTGGAAAGCAGATGGAGATGGAGACACAGCTCCATACGCAGCTGGGGAGCATGCAGGCTCTTTATGAAGAGACGCTGCAGAACGAGAAGAAGGAGCAGGAAACGCTGAGAAGTCAAATGACAGATGAGCAGAGCAGGAGAGAGAAAGCTGAAAAAGAGCTTGAAGCAAAAAGAGAAAGCAGGAAAGAGGCAGAGAGGCTTCTCCTGGAGACAGAGACAAAGTTCCGTCATCAGCTGGAGAGCAAAGACAGTCTCCACGAGGAGACGCTCCAGCAAATGAAAAAGGAACTCGAGATGATGACAGCCGAACGTGACCATGAGCACAGAGCACGAGAAGAACTTGAAAAAGTGCTCCTTGAAGAAACATCTACCAGGAACGAACTGGAAAAACGTTTCCAGGACTTAAACAATACAAGCAAGAGGCAGGAGATTGAGGAAACCCTAAAGGTCCTCCTCAGAAGGGAGAAGGAACTGTGTGGGCAACTCGAGCAGACAGTGGACATGAGAGCAGCACTGGAGCATCTTCGAGAAGCTTCACAAGGAGACGTGGAGAAAAGAAAACAGTACAAGAACCAGGCTGTCCAGGTTGATCTGGGAGGCTGGCGAACAGGACGCAGCTATGCGGACATCGCAAAGGCGAGCGTAACATGAGCGTTATTACAAAATGCAAATACGCCAAATAAAGAATCTATATAGAAAAGATGAATGAAATCTCCTTTGACTTTCTTGAGCTTCACACGTCCAAAACACAAGACAAACATTAAAAACCATGTTGTATAGTTCACCATGTACTATATTTCACTTGGATTATATACAACTATATTATTTTACGTGTTACGTAACAACACATTTTCATTCAGTAGTGACGGGGACAGTCCCCCTGGGGACAGAGGGACACGATGGTAGTAAGTGGGGTTTGAACCTGGAACTTGGTGCTCTTCTGGTTCAGACGTGAGTGTGTTGGCCAAGTGTAAAACACACCAATAATAATGATTAAAAAGTGAAAGTGGCAGTAAACAAGAATCTACCTCTATGTACCATCCGACCTCTACAACTCATACAGGACGCAGCAGCACGACTGATGTTCAACCTTCCCAAGTTCTCCACACCGCCCCTCTGCTACGTTCCCTCCACCGGCTCCCAGTAGCTGCACGCATCAGGTTCTAAATACTGATGCTGGCCTACAAAGCCAAACATGGAGTAGCACCATCCTACCTCACAGCCCTTATTACACCTCGCACTGCACCTGGTATACTCCGAGCCTCCAGTACTGCTCGCCTGGTCCCTCCATCTCTGAAGGTACGAGGAAGACGCTCATCTAGACTTTTCTCCGTCTTGGCCCCTCTTCATCCATGGTAACTTGGAAGCACGTTGTAAGTGGCTCTGGATACGGCCGTCTGCCAAATGCCTTAAATGTAAATAATGAATAAGTTCGGCTTTATAAAAAAAGGAGGCCGCTTACATTTACATTTAAGGCGTTTGGCAGACGTCCTTAACCAGAGCGACTTACAACTTGCTTCCATGTTACCATGGATGAAGTGGTCAGTTCTGGTTCACTAGGACCCCCAACTATGAATACAATCTTTTTATTCACTCTGTTGTAGAATCTGTACAGAAGACAAGAAGAAGGTCACAAGTTCATCTAAATCTTCTCTACACAGGAAGGTCTTGAGCTGCCGTTTGAAGGTGCTCAGTGACTGAGCTGTTCTGACCTAAAGGGGAAGTTCATTCCACCACCGAGGGGCCAAAACGGAGAAGAGTCTAGATGAGTGGAAAGCTGACCTGATTGTGTTGAAGATGAGGGTCATCATCTCCTTGCTGTTCCTGCTGTTCTCCACATTTAGAGCTCTTTCTCTGAACCAGAGCAACCCTCTAAATACAAAAAAAGAAATTCCTGTGCAGGACATCAACGCTGGGCTGCAGTACCTGAGGAACATGGTCCGCTACCTGCGGGACACGATGCTGGCTCAGGAAGTCCAGTTGGACAACGTGAGGACCAACCTAAAGGACCCTAAAGACATGGTGCTGGATCTGAGGCTGGATTTCAAAGTTCTGGAGAGAGAAAACGCTGGTAATCACATCTTCTAAATGTGCAATATTAATTCAACAACACTGAGGCCAGTATGAACATCATTCACAGACTTTAATGTTGGTATTTAGCTCATTTACATTTACATTATTACATTATTTAGCTCAAGATGTGGAGATAAAGACCATGAAGGATGAAGTGGAGAACATGAAGGAGAATGCAGGTGCATAAATGACATTTGACAAATATTATAGTGTAAAATATACTATACAAATAGTATTATTTAATCACACATAGTATTAATTCCATGTAATTACTGTATAAATAACATAAACAGTGAATTATTATTCATTGGTTATGATTAGTTTAGGTTAGAATAACAGTACATTAATTCAATTCTCTACATGTAATAGAGTGCATGAGTAGATATAATTTAGAGTAACAGACATCTGTATTATTTTGTATATAAGCGCAAGATGCTGTCCTGTCCGACGTACAGAAAGACCTGGAGAATCTGAAGATGGAAAATGCAGGTAATGCAGAACAGACAGTCCAACGTTCACATCCAAGCTGCTTACAAGAGTGACCATTGAATTTTTTACAGTAATTCTGAGCATGGGAACAACCAGCGACATCTCATCAATATACATTGTTATACATCCATACATACAGTCATGTACATTCATATACCGCCATAAACTATTATATACAGCCATATAAATGAACTGTTATATGCAACCATATTCATCCATAAACTATTATATACCGCCATAAACTGCCATATAAATGAACTGTTATATGCAACCATATTCATCCATAAACTATTATATACTGCCATAAACTGCCATATACAGCCATATAAATTAACTGTTATATGCGACCATCCTGTCATAAAAACTCTTTATTCTCCTATAGAAATAAGCCATAACATAATCTACCATAAAGTACTGAATTATCACTTCATTATTGCAGCACTTGTGGCAGAGCTGACGGCTCTAAAGATCCAAATGGATGACAATGAGCAGAACGTGGAGAACCTGACTCATCAGAATGCAGGTGCTGGATTGAAATGATCTCTAATCATATTTTCTTGGTGAAGATTTGGCTCATTTTTTGCATTCCACCTACATCAGAACAAGCAGCAGAGCTGAAAGCTGTCAAGAACCAAGTAGAAGATCTGCAGCAGAAGAACTCAGGTATCATGTGATGAACTCATTAACCAAGTTTACGTACCAGCATAGTGGGGGTCTTCATTCTGTTCAGATATTTATGAATTTGTGTTGTAGAATAAGCAGAAATGCAAAAAGGAGACGGAGAAGTCCACTGGTTCTAGTAAAGCTCACGTAGGAACTGACTGTGGTTTTAATATTTTCTGCTCTGAATGCAGAGATTGGAGGACTGAAGACCAGACTAACATCAGTTGAGACCAAAGTGGAGAAACTGAACAACATGAATGCAGGTAAATGACATTATTATTGCTATATACTGAATACATATTGTAATCGTGATGAAAGATCGGTTTATTTGTACATACACAGCGCTGTACAGGAACCAGCAGAGGATCATGTTGCTGGGGGAGTACGACATGGACCACCACGTCTCCTACCTGGTCGGCGGCGTGACTCTGCAGCTGGAGGCGGGAGACTGGGTTAACCTGCGTCTTCATGGAAACCAGCGACTTTACAACGATGAGAGTAATCACTGCATCTTCAGCGGATTCCTGCTCTTCACCCTGTGAAATGGTGATAATCATCACTTGGTCTGAGGCCTAATAAAGTCCTGGCTTACATCATACGCCATTTGGCTTTGAAACAAATAAATCTGGAGAAATATCTAATAAAGCAAATACTTGTTTTACAGCACAGTTAGTCTTAATGTTCGATGTATCTTCCGATAATAAAGAAGCAGGGCTGCTACTAACAATCATTTTAATAATCAATTAATCTGTCGATTATTTTTTATAAATTATGAATAAATAAAAGCATTCATTTCCAACCCTTTATTCAAAAACAGAATCTTTAGAAAATGCACGAATATAATGATAATTAAACACCAAAACATAACACCCAAAACATGCACATGTATGCTTTACTTGATCTGGCAAATATAGACTTTTTAAAATAAAGTGCCACCTGAGCTGCCGGAACAACAAATAATTTATGAAAAGAAATACAATACATATCAGAAAATTGAACAGGATTTGTTTGAATGTCAGAACTTGTCTCATTGTACATTTTACCTCTGTTTGTCACGACCACGGGCTGACGGGGGGAAGGAAGCGCAGAGACGGGACATCTGGGCAAATGGGATTTATTAATACGCACAAAAGAAAAAGGCACGAGGGACAAAACAAAGGAAGCCAAGAAAAACAAACCAACAGGCGTGTGGCGGTTGCCAGGAACTGAAATCAAAGTTCAGGATCCACATCGATGCATCAGTGTCGGTTCCTTCTAACAGGGCTCCAACCACGGATGCCTACCCAGCAGCACCTGTCCATGGTTAGAGCCCTGCTGTCAGGCTGAGTGCTGCCAGCTGGGGCTCCTGCTGCACCCAGACGTGGCACCGTTACTCTCCAACATGTGTTTACCATGTAAAATCCAGAACTGGAACCAGACAGTCAGCACAATTCAGACCAAGCACTCTGTCAATCTTATGCTTCACAAGTTATTTGTGTGCATCTGGACTTTCTCTCACGTCTCAACATTACCTTGAGCTGATTAAATACAGAGATTCTGGGATTCTGCTGCCAAGCAGATTTATAATGATTTATAATACCCTTATAATACCCAGATTTATAATACCCTTATTACACCTCGCACTGCACCTGGTATACTATGAGCCTCCAGTACTGCTCGCCTGGTCCCTCCATCTCTGAAGGTAAAAGGAAGACACAGTAGGATATTTCGGTAAATAAAGAATCTATAAAGAAAAAATGAATGAAATCTCCTTTGCCTTTCTTGAGTTTCACACGTCTTGTCGTGTAGATTCTACCACTCCCACGACGTGTTACACTGGTGAAGCGACAATAGGATCTGATTCCTGGAGGCTGGAGCCTGGAGGCCAGCTTATCAATTATCTTATTTATTAACGAAGTATGTGTGTGTCTGTGTGTGTGTGTGTGTGTGTGTGTGTGGTCTACAAGAAACAGAGAAAGCATACATAAGCAAACACTCCACAGAACATGATATGATACACAACACTGATTAATAACACTGCTTATAGTAATCTAACATGAAACAGACAATACAATCCTACATAAGCAGAAGTGGAAAAGGGAAATAACTGACAAAACCGATTTAAAAAACAACAAAAGTCAGAAGTAAAAAAGTGGAAAACTGACAAAACTGACATGTTTTTTTTCGACTTAATCAATTTTTTCAATTTTTCGCTTCTGACTTTTGTAATTTTTTATCATTTTTTAACCTTTTTACTTCGGACTTTTGTTTTTTTTTTCGACTTTGTAGTTTTTTGAGCATTTTACAATTCCTACTTAGGTGAATTAGTGGAAAAAATGACAAAGTAAAAAAAAACAAAAGTCAGAAGTGAAAAAGTGGAAAAAACTGACAAAACTGACATGTTTTTTTTCGAGTTTGTCATTTTTTTCACTTTTTTTACTTCTGACTTTTGTCCTTTTTTGTCATTTTTTTTTAACCTTTTTACTTCGGAATTTTTTATTTTTTTTTCGACTTCGTAGTTTTTTGAGCATTTTACAATTCCAACTTAGGTGAATAAGTGGAAAAAATGACAAAGTAAAAAAAACAAAAGTCAGAAGTGAAAACAGGAAATAACTGACAAAAACTGATTTAAAAAACAACAAAAGTCAGAGTAAAAAAGTGGAAAAACTGACAAAACTGACATGCTTTTTTCGACTTAATCATTTTTTTCACTTTTTTACTTCTGACTTTTGTCTTTTTTTGTCATTTTTTTTAAACCTTTTTACTTCGGAATTTTTTATTTTTTTTTTCGACTTTGTAGATTTTTGAGCATTTTACAATTCCTACTTAGGTGAATTAGTGGAAAAAAATGACAAAGTTAAAAAACAAAAGTCAGAAGTTAAAAAGGGAAATAACTGACAAAACTGATTTAAAAAACAACAAAAGTCAGAAGTAAAAAAGTGGAAAACTGACAAAACTGACATGTTTTTTTTTTCGATTTAATCAATTTTTTCAATTTTTCGCTTCTGACTTTTGTAATTTTTTATCATTTTTTAACCTTTTTACTTCGGACTTTTGTTTTTTTTTCGACTTTGTAGATTTTTGAGCATTTTACAATTCCTACTTAGGTGAAAAAGTGGAAAAAATGACAAAGTAAAAAAAAAAAATCAGAAGTGAAAAAGAGTAATAACTGACAAAACTGATTTAAAAAACAACAAAAGTCAGAAGTAAAAAAGTGGAAAAACTGACAAAACTGACATGTTTTTTTTTCCACTTTGTGAGTTTTTTTCACTTTTTCGCTTCAGACTTTTTTATTTTTTTAATCATTTTTTTTTAACCTTGTTACTTCAGACTTTTTTTTTTTTTTAACTTTGTAGATTTTTGAGCATTTTACAATTCCTACTTAGGTGAATAAGTGGAAAATATTACAAAGTTAAAAAAACAAATGTCAGAAGTGAAAACGGGAAATAACTGACAAAACTGATTTAAAAAACAACAAAAGTCAGAATAAAAAAGTGGAAAAACTGACAAAACTGACATGTTTTTTTTCGACTTAATCATTGTTTTTTTTTTCATCTTTGTAGATTTTTGAGCATTTTACAATTCCTGACAAAGTTAAAAATAACAAAAGTCAGAAGTAAAAAAGGGAAATAACTGACAAACCTGATTTAAAAAACAACAAAAGTCAGAAGTAAAAAAGTGGAAAAACTGACAAAACTGACATGTTTTTTTTTTGAATTAATAATTTTTTTTACTTTTTCGCTTCTGACTTTTGTCATTTTTTGTCATTTTTTAAAACCGTTTTACTTCTGACTGTTTTTTTTTCGACTTTGTAGATTTTTGAGCATTTTACAATTCCTACTTAGGTGAAAAAGTGAAAAAAATGACAAAAACAAAAAATTAGAAGTGAAAAAGAGTAATAACTGACAAAACTGATTTAAAAAACAACAAAAGTCAGAAGTAAAAAAGTGGAAAAACTGACAAAAAATGTTTTTTTCCACTTTGTCATTTTTTTCACTTTTTCGCTTCAGACTTTTTTATTTTTTTAATCATTTTTTTTAACCTTGTTACTTCAGACTTTTTTTTTTTTTCAACTTTGTAGATTTTTGAGCATTTTACAATTCCTAACAAAGTTAAAAATAACATAAGTCAGAAGTGAAAAAGGAAATAACTGACAAACCTGATTTAAAAAACAACTGTCAGAAGTAAAAAAGTGGAAAAACTGACAAAACTGACATGTTTTTTTTCGACTTTGTCATTTTTTTCACTTTTTCTCTTCTAACTTTTTTCATTTTTTGTCATTTTTTTAACCTTTTTACTTCGGACTTTTTTTTTTTTTGACTTTGTAGATTTTTGAGCATTTTACAATTCCAACTTAGTTGAATAAGTGGAAAAAACGACAAAGTTAAAAAAAACAAGTCAGAAGTGAAAAAGCGAAATAACTGACAAAACTGATTTAAAAAACAACAAAAGTCAGAAGTAACAAAAGTGGAAAAACTGACAAAACTGACATTTTTTTTTTCGACTTTATAATTTTTTTCTCTTTTTATCTTTTGACTTTTGTCATTTTTTGTCATTTTTTTTACCTTTTTACTTCAGACTTTTTTTTTTTTTTTCGACTTTGTAGATTTTTGAGCATTTTACAATTCCAACTTAGTTGAATAAGTGGAAAAAAACGACAAAGTTAAAAAAAACAAGTCAGAAGTGAAAAAGGGAAATAACTGACAAAACTGATTAAAAAACAACAAAAGTCAGAAGTAACAAAATTGGAAAAACTGACAAAACTGACATGTTTTTTTTCGACTTTCTCATTTTTTTTCACTTTTTCTCTTCTGACTTTTGTCATTTTTTGTCATTTTTTTTAGCTTTTTACTTCGGACTTTTTTTTTTTTTTCGACTTTGTAGATTTTTGAGCATTTTACAATTCCAACTTAGTTGAATAAGTGGAAAAAATGACAAATTTAAAAAAAACAAAAGTCAATATTGAAAAAGGGAAATAACTGAAAAAACTGATTTAAAAAACAACAAAAGTCAGAAGTAACAAAAGTGGAAAAACTGACAAAACTGACATGTTTTTTTTACTTTTTTTCATTTTTTTCACTTTTTCTCTTCTGACTTTTTTCATTTTTTTTCATTTTTTTAACCTTTTTACTTCGGACTTTTTTTTTTTTTTGACTTTGTAGATTTTTGAGCATTTTACAATTCCAACTTAGTTGAATAAGTGGAAAAAATGACAAAGTTAAAAAAACAAAAGTCAATATTGAAAAAGGGAAATAACTGAAAAAACTGACTTAAAAAACAACAAAAGTCAGAAGTAAAAAAGTTGAAAAAACTGACAAAACTGACATGTTTTTTTTACTTTGTCATTTTTTTCACTTTTTTCTCTTCTGACTTTTGTCATTTTTTGTCATTTTTTTTTACCTTTTTACTTCGGACTTTTTTTTTTTTTTTTTGACTTTGTAGTTTTTTTGAGCATTTTACAATTCCAACTTAGTTGAATAAGTGGAAAAAACGACAAAGTTAAAAAAAAACAAGTCAGAAGTGAAAAGGGAAATAACTGACAAAACTGATTTAAAAAACAACAAAAGTCAGAAGTAAAAAAGTGAAAAAACTGACAAAACTGACATGTTTTTTTTTCTACTTTGTCATTTTTTTTCACTTTTTCTCTTCTGACTTTTGTCATTTTTTGTCATTTTTTTTAACTTTTTTACTTCGGAATTTTTTTTTTTTTTTTCGACTTTGTAGATTTTTTGAGCATTTTACAATTCCAACTTAGTTGAATAAGTGGAAAAAATGACAAAGTTAAAAAAAACAAAAGTCAATATTGAAAAAGGGAAATAACTGAAAAAAACTGACTTAAAAAACAACAAAAGTCAGAAGTAACAAAAGTGGAAAAACTGACAAACTGACATGTTTTTTTTACTTTTTTTCATTTTTTTTCACTTTTCTCTTCTGACTTTTTTCATTTTTTTTCATTTTTTTAACCTTTTTACTTCGGACTTTTTTTTTTTTTTGACTTTGTAGTTTTTTGAGCATTTTACAATTCCAACTTAGTTGAATAAGTGGAAAAAATGACAAAGTTAAAAAAAACTAAAGTCAATATTGAAAAAGGGAAATAACTGAAAAAACTGACTTTAAAAAACAACAAAAGTCAGAAGTAAAAAAAGTTGAAAAAACTGACAAAACTGACATGTTTTTTTTACTTTGTCATTTTTTTTCACTTTTTCTCTTCTGACTTTTGTCATTTTTTGTCATTTTTTATCCTTTTTACTTCGGACTTTTTTTTTTTTTTTGACTTTGTAGTTTTTTGAGCATTTTACAATTCCAACTTAGTTGAATAAGTGGAAAAAATGACAAAGTTAAAAAAAACAAAAGTCAATATTGAAAAAGGGAAATAACTGAAAAAACTGATTTAAAAAACAACAAAAGTCAGAAGTAACAAAAGTGTAAAAACTGAAAAAACTGACATGTTTTTTTTTTACTTTGTCATTTTTTTCACTTTTTCTCTTCTGACTTTTGTCATTTTTTGTCAATTTTTTAAGCTTTTTACTTCGGACTTTTTTTTTTTTTCGACTTTGTAGATTTTTGAGCATTTTACAATTCCAACTTAGTTGAATAAGTGGAAAAAACGACAAAGTTAAAAAAAAAAAAAGTCAGAAGTGAAAAAGGGAAATAACTGACAAAACTGATTTAAAAAACAACAAAGTCAGAAGTAAAAAAAGTTGAAAAACTGACAAAACTGACATGTTTTTTTTACTTTTTTTCATTTTTTTCACTTTTTCTCTTCTGACTTTTGTCATTTTTTGTCATTTTTTTTTACCTTTTTACTTCAGACTTTTTTTTTTTTCGACTTTGTAGATTTTTGAGCATTTTACAATTCCAACTTATTTGAATAAGTGGAAAAAATGACAAGTTAAAAAAAAAAATCAATTCAGAAGTGAAAAAGGGAAATAACTGACAAAACTGATTTAAAAAACAACAAAAGTCAGAAGTAACAAAAGTGGAAAAACTGACAAAACTGACATGTTTTTTTTCGACTTTGTCATTTTTTTCACTTTTTCTCTTCTGACTTTTGTCATTTTTTGTCATTTTTTTTAGCTTTTTACTTCGGACTTTTTTTTTTTTTCGACTTTGTAGATTTTTGAGCATTTACAATTCCAACTTAGTTGAATAAGTGGAAAAAATGACAAAGTTAAAAAAAACAAAAGTCAGAAGTGAAAAAGGGAAATAACTGACAAAACTGATTTAAAAAACAACAAAAGTCAGAAGTAAAAAAAGTTGAAAAACTGACAAAACTGACATGTTTTTTTTTTTCTTTTTTCATTTTTTTACTTTTTCTCTTCTGACTTTTGTCATTTTTTGTCATTTTTTTTACCTCTTTACTTCGGACGTTTTTTTTTTTTTTTTCGACTTTGTAGATTTTTGAGCATTTTACAATTCCAACTTAGTTGAATAAGTGGAACAAATGACAAAGTTAAAAAAAACAAGTCAGAAGTGAAAAAGGGAAATAACTGACAAAACTGATTTAAAAAACAACAAAAGTCAGAAGTAAAAAAAGTGGAAAAACTGACAAAACTGACATGTTTTTTTTCGACTTTGTCATTTTTTTCACTTTTTCTCTTCTGACTTTTGTCATTTTTTCATTTTTTTTTACCTCTTACTTCGGACGTTTTTTTTTTTTTTTCGACTTTGTAGATTTTTGAGCATTTACAATTCCAACTTAGTTGAATAAGCGGAAAAAATGACAAAGTTAAAAAAAAAACAAGTCAGAAGTGAAAAAGGGAAATAACTGACAAAACTGATTTAAAAAACAACAAAAGTCAGAAGTTAAA